>NW_026899366.1:0-82815 GCF_033153095.1 Gastrolobium bilobum
ACAAACTTTATCCTTTTCAAATTTGAGTTTTGGTAACCCAATCACTAGGTCTACGGAAATCAATTTGCTTAATTGACCCATGCCAATGTGTGCTATTCTTCTATGCCATAACCAAGAGTCATCTTCCTTACTAATTAAACATTTATCGTCATTTAAAGTCATACCATCTAAGTCTATCATATAAATGTTATCCACTCTTAACCAAGAAACTTAACTTGCCCATCAATTAGACTCTCAATTTTACAAGAGGTTGAGTCGAAAATAATTTTATAATTTTTATCACATAATTGACTAATGCTAAGCAAGTTATGTCTAAGGCCCTCAACAAGTAAAATATTTTCTATAGAAACGGAGGAAGAGTTACCAAATTTTCCAATACCGAGAATCTTTCCTTTGTTGTTATCTCCATAGGAAACATGTCCATGCTCTTTCTTTGTGAATGATTGGAATTTAGTTATATCTCCCGTCATGTGACAAACCTACATCACAAAGTCAAGATTTAATTTTTGGTACCCAAACCTTGTTGGGTCCTTGTGTGTTAGTCTTGGGCTTAGTTTCCTTAGGAACCCACACTTTCTTTTGCCCAATAATACCATTCTTTCTAACTTTACATGTGGATGCACTATGACCTTTTCCACCACAATGAAAACATTTAATGAATGGACTACTTGTCATGTAGGATGGAGAAATGAAAAAGTTTTTATATGATTTTTCTTGTGTGCTAGTGTCAAAGCCTAAACCGGATTTGTTGAACATGCATCTTTGTTTACCAAGCAACACATTTAAGTTATCTCTTCCACATGTGAATTTGCTTAGAATTTCATTTAAATCATCAATTTCATTGTTTAGATCTTTACATGAAGTACATGATGATGAAGATGCATGATCATTTGAAGATAGGCATTTGATACAACTAGTGCTAACATCAAGTAATTTGAGAGTTTCATTTTCATTTTCATTTTTCAAATCTTTCACTTCCTTTTCTAAAGACGCAATTTGTTTTTCCAAAGAACTAATAGTTTTTCTTGATGCTCTAAGAGTTTTAACATGTTTTAGTGTTTCATTATGCATTTCTTCAAACATGTCAAACAACTCATCATATGAAGGAGAAATAGTAGAACAAGATGAGTTTACCTCGGTTTCGGATTCATTTTTGTCCTCATTTGCCATTAGACATATATGTTGAGTTCCTTTGCTTGATTTCTCCGGTGGTCTCCCATCTTGCATGAGGCATAGGTTTGCTTCTTCCTTGGAGTCATCATCGGAAGAACTAGATTCGTCATCCCAAGCAAGATAAGCCTTCTTGAAGTTCCTTCTATCCTTGTCTTGCTTCTTTTCATATTTGTCTTTCTTTTGAGCATTTGGACAATCCAATTTGTAGTGACCGGTTTTTCCACATTCAAAACAAGTGATGGTGAGTTGTGAGGATCCTTCATCTTTAGATCTTTTTCTAGGAGGAAATGCGGATTTCTTTGAGAAATTCTTCTTGAAGAATTTTCCATACTTCTTTACGAAGAGACTCATCTCATCATCATCAAGACCATTTTCAGAATCTCCATCTTCTTTTTCCTCATCCTTCTCTTTGTTTGGTGTTGAGGCTTTCAAGGCAATTCCCTTACTTTTCTTGATGGCTTGTTCCTTCAAGGTTATTCTAGTTAGCTCCATTTCATACTCTTGGAGTTTGCCGAACAAAGTTGCAAGATCCATCGTTTTCAAATCTTTTGATTCCGTAATAGCCGTCAACTTGGGTTGCCATTCCCTATTGTGCACACTTCTCATCACCTTAGCAATTAACTCAAGGTTAGTAAAAAATTTATCTAAAGCATTTAGATGAGTGACAAGGTGTGCGAATCTTTTTTGCATACTTTGAATACTTTCATTTTCATGAATCTCAAACATTTCAAATTCTCTAGTGAGTGCATTTAATTTTGTAAATTTAACATCACTAGTTCCTTCATGGGTTATTTGAAGAATATCTCACATTTCCTTAACATTCTTACAATTTGAAACACGAAAGTATTCATCACGACCTAAGGTATTTGTAATCAAGTTTTGAGCTCTAGCATTCCAATTTCCTTTCTTAATTTCATCTTCGGTGTAATTATCTATATCTTTAGGAATATCTTCATCTTTCTCATTTTTTATGGTAGGTGGTGTATACCCTTTTTCAACTACACTCCATACTCTTAAATCATTAGATTGAAGAAATATTTTCATTCGACTCTTCAATAGGAATAATCGACGCCATTGAAAAAAGGAGGTCTAGTACTAGAAGATCCCTCAAGGGGCATATCATGGTTCAAAGAAGCCATCCCTTCTCTTGAAGCGGTTAAGCTCTTTACACAAGAGTTCAAGCTCTGATACCACTTGTTGGACAAGTGGCTTCAATACTCAAGAGGGGAGGTGAATTGAGTTTTACAAATTCTTTTCGCAAAGTACCTCCTTTTATATTTTAAAGACTATTTCTTCAATGAAGTGATTTAGTAAGATAAAATCTAAGTGTAGTGATCAACAAAGTAAGCAATTGAATAAATAAAGACAATCTAAAATGCAATTTTAATACTTAAATAAAGAGATTAAGGATAGAGAAATTGCAAACTAGATGTATCTTGGTTCGGTCACCACCACCGTGACCTACGTCCAGACTGAAGTCGCTCGATCAATTCTTTTCATTAACTATCAAGCTTGAGGGTGCTTGACAAACCACTACAATCTTTCAGGACTTCGGGCTCTTGATGCCTTACACTTTTTCACTCCAAATTTTCTTAGGAATTTGGTGACCTTTCAAGTGCGTAGGGTTCACTCCCCTAGATACTCAAGTAATCAAAGGAAGGTGTTTAATATTGGCTAAGTACTCTCAAAGTACAAATAACACAAGTTGAAGAACAAGGGTATATGACACTCTTACAAGAATACAGCTCAAAAGAAATTTATGATCAAGAAGACAAGAATAATGCAAATAGGATGAGAATTAATGAGTAATAATGATCAAGAAGTGTGTGCCATCAATGGGAACAGTAGTCTCTATTTATAGAGGGCCCCATGGCCTTTTTCCTACTGATTTTGACAAACCACTACAATCTTTCAAGACTTCGGGCTCTTGATGCCTTACACTTTTTCACTCCAAATTTTCTTAGGAATTTGGTGACCTTTCAAGTGTGTAGGGTTCACTCCTCTAGCTACTCAAGTAATCAAAGGAAGATGTTTAATATTGGCTAAATACTCTCAAAGTACAAATAACACAAGTTGAAGAACAAGGGTATATGACACTCTTACAAGAATAAAGCTCAAAAGGAATTTATGATCAAGAAGACAAGAATAATGCAAATAAGATGAGAATTAATGAGTAATAATGATCAAGAAGTGTGTGCCATCAATGGGAACAGTAGTCTCTATTTATACAGGGCCCCATGGCCTTTTTCCTACTCATTTTCGCAAACTAGCCATTTTAGAGCCGTTATTTTTGTCTCTGTACAGTAGGTAATCGATTACCATTGAGTGGGTAATCGGTTACCATGAAGGGTAATCAATTACCATTGTTTGGTAATCGATTACCAACTTGTTGAAAGGTTGGTTTTCGCCTTAAAATGGTTTTCTCTTGATTCACATCATTTTCAAATATTGTTTAAACATTTTATGAACATTGAAAAGTATGTTTTCATGTTAAGAATGTATTTGAATGTCAAACGATGATTTAATGCATGTATTTAAAAAATACTTTGAGCTTCGTTCTTGTAAAGAATCAATTTACAAATAATCCCAAGTCCTACAGTATATTACTCTGAGTTTGGACTTAGAGACTTCTCTTGAAGCTTGAGTCTTGATCTTGTTTAGACTTCTTTTTTATGGTTGCACCTTGAAGCTTTCTTTCCATGTTTGTTATCATCGAAATCGTTGGACCTTTATATTCTTTTCATAGAGTGCATTGGTTCCACACTTGTATACATATATTTTGATATTATGAAACTTAAAACAAATTAAACTTAATTATATGAACTTTCAATTAATAAGAATGGATAAGCTATAAATACTTGGACATAATGTTTTTGGTAAACAGACGTAAATTTTAATTCCATCAAAGTAAGCAACAAATCAAAAATTTAAAATGAAAAATACATTAAAGATTTAAGCTAAATATTTATCGTAATTCTTATATCACATTTTATATATAGGAAATTAGGATAGATGAAATGGTAGATGTGGATTTAAATAGAGAAGAAAAAATTAGAGCTGTTGGAAGTTTCAAACATATATAGTGGAAATAGTAGATAGAGAATTAAATAGAAAATTTGGAAGTTAATTGCAACTTCATATAGGCCATTAAACAACTAGAAGACTTAAATTCATTTGACTCAATTAATGTAAACCTGCGTATTTTTTTAGGGTTATGTTTATCTCATTCTACATGAGATAAATAACTTTTCTACACACAAAAAGAGGTTGAGTCCCACCACTCTTTTTTCTCTCTCCTCTTATCTGTGGGTTTCACTGATACTTTTTTTTCTGCAACATAAGGTAATTTCTTTCCTACAACATAAGAAAAATATATCTTTTTTTTATTATGTGTTGTTACTCTATAAGTTTATCTGAAGCGTTACAAAGAGTTGGATATATTTATATTAAGAGTAAATATTTTTTTGGTCCTCAGCAAATTTCACGAAGTCCGTTTTAGTCCCTAGCAAGTAAAAAGACCCATCATGGTCCTAAAAAATTCAAAATGGACCCATTTTAGTCCTTTTGAGAACTAATATGAGTCTTTTTTAAATTTGTGAGGGACCACGATTTCAACTAAATAAGTCCATTTTGAATTTCTTAGGGACCACGATGAGCCTTTTTATTTGCTAGAGACTAAAATAGGCATCGTGAAATTTGCTGAGGACAAAAAATGGTATTTACTCTTATATTAACTGATGTTTAAAAAAAAAACAGACATTAAATCAAATCTTTAATTTATTTTCTCCAACTATTAATTATGTTTCACATATTAAAATTTAGATGTAAATATCAAATATTGGTAGTTTACTTAGCCAGGAAGGTGGAGTTATTTGGAATCCCTCAGAAAGATTGCTAACTTCATCTTTGGGAGATCCATCAAGCAGCACGTATGGTAAAGATGTAGAAAAAGAGAAAATAATCGAATTTTTACTTTCAGACAATGTCAGTGACAATGTAAAGAACAAGCATGTACCTATAATTAGCATAGTGGCACTGGCGGACTCAGAATTTATTTTTAGTCGGGGCTAAAAAATTTGACATGTCAAAATATTTATCTTAATTACATGTATTTTTTATTTTTTAATAATATAATATATTTACGATATATATTATTCATTTAAAAACATATTCTGAGATCATAATTTGTAACATTAATTTTCAAAGTAATAGGATTAACGTTATTTTAACAAATAATAAATATTTATTTAAAATTTAAAATATAAAATAAAATTCTATTAGTAAAGAAAGTGCAAATTACATGTATATATACGTATATGAAATTTTAATGTGATTTTTATGAGCATTTTCATGTGATCTTTATGAATATTATTTCATGTGATTGTAATGAAAATTTATGTCATGCGATCTTTGTGAATAATTTTTTTTTATCTTTTACATTTCAATTTGGTTTGGGCTTATAAACTTTAGGGGATGTATTAAATTATGATTTTAAAAGATTTTTTTTGAGATAAAAAATCTTATAAATTTTAATAGAATTTATAAGATTTGAAAGGACAATATAGATTTATACGATTTTAAAAAACCATATAAATATTTAACAAAACATTCAAAATTACAAGAGTCAATAAAAATAATAATAAAGAAATGAAATGATATTAATAAAAAAATAAAACCTAATATAATTTTTTCAATCAGTAAAACTTAATATAATTTTTAACAAACATTCAAAATTATTAAGCACCAGCTGTTCACATATCTAAAGCTATACTAGTCATCCACGCATCAACATCTTCTTATTCCTACTCTTGGGTTTGACCAATGAGTTAAAAAGAATAGATCTGTAAAAATTTTAAAAACTGTCATATTTATGTAATTATTTAATTAAATTGCAATAAATAAATTTTTTTACCATTAAAATTTAGATGTAAATATCAAATAATGGTAGTTTAATTAGCATATAAAAATTGAGCAAATAAGATGAGAGGATGTATTTAATTTTTTTCAATATTAGTTTTGAGAGAGTTTTAAAACTTTAAGTTTGAACCTGTTCAGGATTTTAAATTAATCCATAAAAAATCTATAAAATTATGAGAGAAAAATAAAATAAAAAATTTAGCGATAGATGAATGAGATTTTTTTCTCCTCTGGAAGGTGTAACTTTTATTTTCCTTTAAATTTTATTTTAATTATATTTCGTAACGTCACATCAAAAAAGCATCAATGAAATTTCTGACTGGCATCTTATACCTCCACAGTAGCAAAAGTAAAAAGTAGAAGAAATTATTGCGCACTGTTATTATTCAATGTGATAATTGCGAAGAAATCAAACCAGTGGCCATTCGTCAATATAGGCTTACATCACAAACACAAAGGAACGCTCCATCACAAACCCTAAACCTACCATCTTATCTTCTTGAGAGCATCTCATATCGATCCTTGTTTGTGCTCAATATTCCATCTCAGGTTGGTTGGGTCACAGAAAGTCATGGCGGCAGAGCTAATCGGAGAAGCATTTCTTTCGTCTTTCTTTCAACTGACTTTGCAGGGGTTGGCATCCAGTGATTTCTTCCGTGGAGGCGAACGTAAGGCTGGGCTGCTGAAGAAACTTGAGATAACCTTAAATTCTATCAGCCAAGTGCTGGATGATGCAGAGAAAAAGCAGTACCAAAACCCGCGGGTGAAGAAGTGGCTTGATGAACTCACACATGTTGCGTATGAGACAGAACAACTGTTAGATGAGATTGCTACTAATGCAGCACTGAAGAAGAAGCTCAAGGCTAGGCTATTACCCGCAAGGTACGAGGCTTCTTGTCACCTTGTATGGAATAAGATACTGAAGTCTGATATGTGGATTTTATCGGATAAAAATAACATTAATCCGGTAATGAGATTGAGTTACCATGTCCTTCCATCCAATTTGTTTTGCTTATTGTTCCTTGTTTCCCAAAGGTTACCGGTTCATAAAGGAAGAATTAATCAGGCTTTGGATGGCAGAAGGTTTGCTGAAATGCAACCCAACAGATGAAAGCGAAGAAGAGTTGGGTATTCAATTTCATTTTTCCAACAAGCGGGAGGTAGAGATGATTGCTTCGTCATGCATGATCTTGTCAATGATTTAGCAAAATCGGTGTCAGGAGAATTTTGTTTACGAATAGAGGGTGATAGGGTGCCAGATATCCCTGAAAAGACACGTCACATTTGGTGGTGCTCTGATGAAGTAAAAGATGTTGATAAAATATTAGAGCAAATTTACAAGTGTAAGGGGTTACGTAGTCTGATGGTAGATATAAAAATAAGGGAAGATGATGACCCAGGCTTCAAGATATGCAACAATGTTATGTTTTCAACACTAAAATATTTGCGGGTGTTATCATTCACATATTGTTATTTCTTGGAGAAGCTAGCTGATGAGATAGGCAATTTGCAAAAAAGGAAGGTGTTGAGGCAATGCATTTTTTAACTTCGGACAGTCGAATATGTAAAGCTCTTTAAGAGATGGGAAACCTTCACCATCTTCCAAACATAACCATTCCTTCCATATGAGCATATCTCGAAATTCCAAGATTTCAAGAGACCTGAATGGATCAGTTGATAAATTATCACCGTAAAACTCTCTACCAATGATCTCTACTTCATCAAAGCCTGAAATAAAAAGCTCCTTGAGAGAGGGGAGCTGCCCAAGCCAATCTGGAAATCTTTTGCCACGATAGTCTGTGATAGTGAGCCTATTCAGGTTGCTATGTAGTTGAAGCGCCTCCAAGACACGATAGTCATCGTTTTCTCCACTTCTGCCACCAAAGCTCAACCGTAATTCTTTTAAATGTTTCTTATCTTTCAAATTGGCTTCCGCTGCATCTGCACGATCAGTCACATTTTCCAACCCTGAAATATAAAGTTCTCCTTGAAGGTTACCTGATTCGATTTGTATGTTGTATAATTTGCAGACAATGAAATTGTTTGGGTGCAGTTATTTGACTGAGCTCCCATCTGATTTTTACAAACTAGTCAATTTACGTCATCTTGAGCTGGAAGTCACACCAATTAAGAAGATGCCAAAGCATATAGGAAGACTAATCCATCTTCAGACGCTGACTGATTTTGTTGTGGGAGAGCACAGTGGATCTGATATCGCATATAGGAAGGCTAATCCATCTTCAGACGCTGACTGATTTTGTTGTGGGAGAGCACAGTGGATCTGATATTAAGGAGTTGGCGAAACTGAACCATCTTCAAGGAGAACTTTATATTTCAGGGTTGGAAAATGTGACTGATCCCGCAGATGCAGCGGAAGCCAATTTGAAAGATAAGAAACATTTAGAAGAATTACGGTTGAGCTTTGGTGGCAGAAGTGAAGAAAACGATGACTATCGTGTCTTGGAGGCGCTTCAACTCCATAGCAACCTGAATAGGCTCACTATCACATACTATCGTGGAAAAAGATTTCCAGATTGGCTTGGGCAGCTCCCCTCTCTCAAGGAGCTTTTTATTTTAGGCTTTGATTAAGTAGAGATCATTGGTAGAGAGTTTTACGGTGATAATTTGTCAACTGATCCATTCAGGTCTCTTGAAATCTTGGAATTTCGGGATATGCTCAGATGGAAGGAATGGTTATGTTTGGAAGATGGTGAAGGTTTCCCATCTCTTAAAGAGCTTTACATATTCGACTGTCCCAAGTTGAAAAATGCCCTGCCTCAACACCTTCCTTCTTTGCAAATATTAGCTATTCATGAATGCCACGAGTTGGAAGCTTCATTTCCCAAGGCTCCTAATATTGTTAAGTTACGACTAAAGGGATGTGAAAACATTTCAGTCAATATATTGCCATCCAACTTGAAAGAAGTGGACATTAGTGGAACTCGATACTTTGAGTCCTCCTTGAAGCAAATTCTATTGAACAATACCTCTCTTGAAGTGTTGGAGGTTGGTGAACTTCCAAATGTCTCCTCTTTGAAATTGAGCTACATTCCTCTTCCCACTCTACACTTTACAAAGGGGTACTTTTCCTCCTAGTGGGCTTTCGCACTAGACATGTTCACCAATCTTCATTCTCTCAAATTGTATGATTGTCCAGAGCTGGAATCGTTTCCTGAGGGAGGTTTGCCTTCCAGCCTGAGCAGCCTCGCAATAAGGAGATGCCCCAAACTGATTGCTTCGAGAGAGGAGTGGAGAGAGGAGTGGGGTTTGTCCAAACTTCATTCTCTGAAACAATTCATAGTTAGTGATGACTTTGAAAACGTGGAGTCCTTACCGGAGGAGAATCTGCTGCCACCCAATATTGACCATCTCTGTATATGGAGTTGTTCAGAGCTAAGAATAATTAACGACAGAGGATTTTCCCATCTCAAATCTCTCAAAACCTTATATATTTGTTTTTGCCCTTGTGTTGAGTACTTGCCAGAGGAGGGTCTACCTAACTCCCTTTCTACTTTAGGGATTGTTGGTTGTCATTACTTAAGCAGCGCTTTCAGAAGGAGGAGAGCATTGGCATAAAATTCGTCACATCCCTTCTGTGAAATTTTTCTAGTTGCTGAATGAGATGTTTGGATATGCAGGTGTGCCACATTTTTGCATCTGTTTATATTCAGTGCTTTACCTGTCAAACTTTTGTAATTTTTATTTTTTATATTTTTGAAAAAAGAAATGAGATAAGATTCTATATTTCATGTTGGAACAGTGCCACGTGGTTTGTGACTTGTCCTAAGAATTCCATGACACTAGCTATTTGAGATCCTGCTATGACTCGCTTTTTATTTTTATTTTTTTATTTTTATTGCAATATGTGAATAGTTATTATATTTAATTTGCTAAAAACGTAGTTTTACAAAGACACTATGTCGAGGGCCATTAACGAATCCCATTCAGATAATAATAATAATAAAATTCTTTGTTATATTGTTTTTAATATTCAAACAAGTAACAGAAGGAATACTCCATGCCCCAATAAATTAATGTGTCTACAATTTATATATGTAAGTATTGGTCTAAAAAAACACTATGCTGTGTGTTGTTGTAAAGGCCACCAAATGCATTGCTACACAAAGCAACAGAGCAAGCAAGTGCAGTTAACTTAGAGCTATGAGAACCTCTCCCTCATTATGTTTTATGTGCAATTCATTTGGTTGCACCTGACACTGTGCTCTTCATACATTGGTGATCTTGAAGCTCAAGGTTGCTTGACACTCACTCACTCACTCTGCAATTGTTGATATTTGCAAGCAACAACCTCAACGGTCACTCTGCTAAACTATCTCTTTCCATTGATACAGGTGACTATGGATGGAGTTCTCTATATCACTAGTGATCCAATTACCAGTAATTAATCATGTTTTTGTTTTGTGAGGACAGTAATAGAAAGATTGGATTTCTATTTTTATTTTTATTTTCCTTTGTGGGTTTGCCTCTGAATTAGTTAGTACGGATCCCTCACCTATTTTGCTTTTCATGTGTTTAACTTTTTTCTGTGGTGATCTTGTCAGTGATCGTTTGCTCTGCTGCATTTTTTATTTTTTTTTTGTGATGGTTGTTTTTTAAATCAGAGTGGTGGTGCTGTTACTATTTACTAAACCATGAGTGGATAATGTAATGGCTAACTCAATTGTATGAGTCTTTCACTGTGGATGTTCACTAGGTTGATTTGATTTTGTGATCTCTTTGTGATTCCATTTTGTTGTATAAATTCCCATTGCTGTGGATCTTCCCTGCAAGTATTCTGTTATTAAGAATCTAACTATCTAAGAACCACGAAAGGCTTTTTTCTTTGTTACTTTTTTTTTTGGGGTTAGGATTTAAGATGTAGGATATTGGTAAATATCACTTTTCTATGTCTCACTATTCTGCTGATTGGGCTTGATTGCTGGGACAACCTTGAATCCCTAATGTTATCTGTAATTTACTTTATTATTTGAGACAATTGCTCAAGTTTTGTTTGTGGAGTTACACATTCCATCAATTAAATCTATAGCATGCTCATTACTTTTTAGTTGGTTCTCTCTTGAGAGGACACAGTGTCATTGATATGATGTGATCAATAATAAATTATATTTTTTTAGTACATGGTTACATTCTCATTTTAACTATTTTTTTAGGTACTGAGTAAGATTGTCCTGAAGTTCGTCTACTTGGCTGACAAGTTCTAATGGCATTGGTATCTGGAAGAAGTTCTACTCTGCACCCAAATGCACCTCTCTTCATCGCCTGCAAAGCACTTTGAGAAGCCAGCACAGCAAGTGAACATCAAGTGTGCACATCGAAGAATTCAAGAACCTCGTTAAGAGAAACTTTGAAGTTTATGGAGTATGAGATCTCTGTTGAAGTAACTTTTGTATATAGGAGATGCAGTGTCTTTGTACTTTCTTGTTCATTGTCGTGTCTTGAACTTTAGGTAGATGAGACTTTAATTTTGACCTGCCAAATCCTGGTTGATCAGCTTTGTTTCTCCTCATTTTGTAATAAATCTTACATGGCATAATAGAATGAGTGGATATAAGTTGTAGGTGTATCCCATTTAATGTGGCAATTAGTACGAACTTTTCAAGGCTTATGATTTACATCTGGAATGAAAATGGTAGGCTTATGTAAATACCTATCCATTATATGGCCAAGCCAAATTTAGTTAACAATTTTGCTACTTTTAAAATGGAACTATGTCGTAGTGTCATGATGTATAACTCGTGCTAAACAATTTAAGGCAGACGTGTGCTTGGACATACTTCATGTGCTGACTTCAACTTGAAAGTTATGTAAAAATGTAATAATGGAGTAAGATCTTTGATGGTTGAGAAATCATGTATGGTTCTAAGCTGGCAGCAGTGAAAACGTGTTGATGCTGGGTTAGTTCCTTGCAAGGTACTTTAAAAATGCTTTTGTGTTGAATTTTCATTTACTAGTTTCAGTTGTGTTTTGAGGAAGCCTGGTGGTCTTGACTGTTTATGTGGAAGGAAAGGTTAGAGTGAGAGCTGTCTTCTCCATTATGCTATGTTATTGTGCTTCTGCCGTGAATACCTTTCCACACCATGTTATTTAGTGCTTGGAGTTTTCTTTTATATCACGAGGACTAATATGTGATATTGGGTGCGTGTAAAAGCTATCCTTTTACTTAAATACTGAGCCCCCAAAGATTGGCAACTCCTTGGATTGTGGATAGGGGTGTTAAGAGGCCGAGCCGAGCTGAACTTTGGTCGTAGAAGGCTAAGTCTGTGTTTAAATGTGTCAGCCTGACCAAGCCTGTTACCTGTTATAAATATAACTATCGGCATGTGGCCTGTCTTATTTACAAAAAATAAAATCTTTATTTAGCTTAATAGCCTGTTTAAAAAATAAGAAAAATATTTCTGCAGTTAATGCAGATGAGTTATCAGCATTTATTCCCAAAACGACGTCGTTTTGGTATTAAAATCTTAAAAAATTATAAATATAAAGACTATTATAATACTGAAATAAATTAAAATTTCAAAAACACTATGATTTCTGCCCCAAAACGACGTCGTATTGGGCTTACTGCAGATAACTTATCTGCAATAACTGCATAAAAAGCGAACCCTTAAAAAACATAAGACAACAAAAATTTATCCAAACAGAATATACAATCAACAACATTAGTAATTCCATAAATATTTATAAATCCAATTTATATCCAAACAACATAATATAGAACAAAATCATTCAAAAAGTTTGTTTAAGTAATAAAATGAGATAAAATGGATTGAGGAGAAAGAGAGAGCTATTACAATTAGTATAACAAATATAAAATATAAATAAAAAATAATATACTAGGTCAGCCTGAGAGGTTTTAAGGCCGAGCTTTTGAATTGAAGCCTTAGGCCTTTTCATTAAACGAGCTTTTATATAAGTCCAAGCCTGGTGCTAACAACCAATTTTAGACATGTAAGCTCAGGCTTTCACGAGCCAAACCAAAGATCTCTGAAAGACCCCTGATTTGTTTAGCACCCCTAATTGTGGGTGATATGCTGTGCTAAAATACAAATTAGTGCCACTACATCATACAAATTCTGACAAAAAAGAACTAAGAAATACTCTTTCCTTATCACTCACAATCACAATTGAGGATGGAAAGCCCTATTATCAGATTAAGGCTTTAATTTTTTTTTAATTATGCTATTTGAAAAGATTGAACACGTGCTCTCGTCTTTATTTACTTGGCTCACATGCATCAATTAAACTACTATAGTATCTTTTAATGGCATCTTAAGTCATTTTTCTCATTCTTTTTATTATTGAAGCCTGTTTATGATAATTATTCCGTTCTTTTGGATAGAATTTTTTTTTTATTTCTGTGTTTTACGAAAAGTGTTTAGGAAAATATTATATTTGATAATATAATTTATTTTTATTCCCATGAAAGATAATATATATTTAAAAATAGTATCTCGGAAAAAATTATTTTTTATTTTTATCAATTTATATTTTTGAACTATCAATTTATTCTCTCGAAGAAAAGAATAGATCAATTTTATTAAATATTATTTCTAATTAATTTCGAATCAAAAATTTAAAAAGAAAGAAATTTTTTTATTGAACATTGTCATTAATACCCTAAACCTACACAATTATTAAAAAAAATATTGCAGTGTTTTTCCCAATTTAATGTAACTAATCGTGATTATTTATGAAAAATACAAATATAATGATAACTGCGAAGAGTAACGTGAATTCTACAAATTATTTGATGTTAAATAAATAAAAGGCATTCTACTAAAAAAATAAAATGGAAAATTTTTCAAATTTCAAATTTTATTTTTTAAGGGTTATTAACTCTATTCAAGTTAAAAATAAACTGCAAAAGATTGTATTGGTTTTTTCTTGCTTACTTTTATTTTTACTTTTATTCTATTTTTTTATTTTTCATTCTATTATATTTTTAAATTTTAAAGGAAATTTCTCATTAGTTTTTGAGTAAATACTCTTTTGGATTCCTAAGAAAAAACACAGTCCCCACTTTATTTCCTTATAAAAATAAATTAGTCATCCGGTCCCTATGAAATTTAAAATGGACCCATTTTAGTCCTTTTGACTTTGAGGGACTAAGGTGGGTTTTTTTTTGAATTTGTGAGGAACCACGATTACAACTAAATGGATCTATTTTAAATTTCTTAGAAACCTCGAGACTAATTTATTTTTGTAAGTGACTAAAATGGGGATCATATTTATTTTTTCAGGAACCCAAAAAAATATTTACTCTTCATTTTCTTACGCCATCCTGTCCCGAGAGGAAAAATTATTGTACCGATTGTAAAGCAGGAGAAACCAATGCACTCTATTCTGAGTCAATGTGTTACAAGTGTTAACGGGCCCAGTCGAGCCGAGCTTTGGACTTAAAAGGCTAAGACTGTGTTTAAATATATCAGCCTGACCAAGCCTGTTACATGTTCTGAATATAATTATCGGCATGTGGCCTGACTTATTTTCAAAAAAATAAATGTCTAGTTTAGCCTATTAGCCTGTTAAAAAAAAATAAGACAACAAAAATTTATTAAAAAAAAATATCTCTGGTTTAGCCTAGTGGTATGAGGTGTGTGTTAGGTGTTTGTAGTGCTATAAAGCAATTTATCTCTGGTTTAGCCTAGCTCTGCTATAGAATATCCCACTTTATTCTTTTGGGAATTTATCAACACGCAAATGTAAAAAGGTATCTGGATAAAAAAAATAATTAATTCCAATATTTAAGTCATTTCAAAATTTTAATGTAAAATTATTAAAAATTTTATGTCACATATTATTATTAGGTAAGTTGCGCGACTAAGCAATTCATCGTGCATATGTTATTATCAGACGAGTCGTATTCGAGATGGAGCGCGACTAATTACTATATATTTGTAAATAGATTCTAAACTGTCAATTTTTTTTCTTCGTATTTTCTTATTTAATTTGTAATATTTAAATTCTTTGCCCGCAAATCAGTATTAAAACATAGTAAATAATAAAAGGCACAGGCTAATGTAAATAAGAAAGGCATCTAATTATAAAACACTAGTGAATTACCCATGCCGATGCACGGAAAAAAAATTGGTTTGTTTGGTGTGGTGGGCCGGCCCTTCGGGTCGAGCTCATTTTGTCATTTTTAACTATTAACATTTTATATCAGTATGTAATAGAAATAAATATTATGAATAATATTTTTTGTTAAAATATAAGAGCATGATGTAGGAATAAACAAAAAAGATATATCTTTCTTCAGTCTCAAATTAAATAACGATGCTGAGCTGCACTATAAAACATATTGACATATGCAGGTAACAAAACATGCATTATTAACACGATGATGCTAAAATAAAAAAAAATTAATAAAGACTTAATTAAAATTCAAAATATCTAAGTGATTTGCAACTTAATATAATGTATTTCTAATAAAAAAAATTCAAACGTTGTGCTTGACATCAAGCTACTAAGAAAGATGCGTAACAGTTTACCGAAAAAAGAAGAAGAAAGATGCGTAACTTATACTTGCAAAAGTGATAAAACTCATTCCACGATTCACTCTTGATGCTTCCTCCTATTAGAAATGAATGATAAATATTCTATAAACAATAGTGTGGAAAAAGAAACATGACTTTGAGAGTAAAAAATAATTAATTATTATAGAAATACATGCATTTCATGATTAAGGGTACTATCTGTAACACGACCATTGTCATCAAGTATCCATATCATCAATCACGCAAAATTAAAATAGAAAGCAACAATCAACAAAGTTAAAATACAGAATAGAATAGGGTTGTCTACCAAAAAAAAAAAATATAGAATAGGGAAGGGATTTGCAACCTAATATTATATGTCTGTAATAGAGTCCAAGCATAATAAACATAAACATGCAGCATGTGATCAAAAAATATCTAAATGTTGTGCTTGACATGATGGTAAATTAAAAGATGCCGAACCTATACTTTGAAAAGTTATAAAACTCATTCCGTGATGCACTCGTGATGCTTCCCCATCTTTGAAATGAATCATAAATAATCTATGAATGAAGAATATCAAAAAAGAAACATGAATTTGTGAGTACAAATCAAAATTGGTATAACAATACAACAATTTATTGTGCATGAAATAATCTAAATGTTTGTGCAAAAATAGTAGCTAACAACGTACTTATTGTGCATGAAATACTAATCCTGCTCGGTCATAACAAATTAGCAGTGATGAATTGATATTGATGCATGACAATAAAAAAATAGCAGTTAAAAAATACCGAACGCCGAACCAAATGGCAACAAAGATAAGTAAAAGAGACTTGCATAATTTTGTTGTCTTTACCTGTACCAAACAACGATGTTATCTCTTTGAAGACAGAACCATATATACTACAGTAGTCTTTGAACTTCCTCGTAAACTATATTAAGGGTGCTATTTGTAACGCAACCATCTTCATCAAGTATCAATATCTTGATGGATTTCAAGGGTGTTATTTGAAAACAACAAATGTTCAAATAAAAAATCAAGGTTAATAATCAGAATTATTATTCAAGGTTAATAAAAAATCAAATTTTAAACTGTTCAAATAAGGAACAAATGTTTAAATCAAAATTATTATTTTTATACATTTAAACCGTAGCTTGGGTTCTTATGAGTAATTAGAAAATATTTTTATTATTCAAAAAATGAATTTTTTTGAATTACAATGAATCAAAGTTAAAAAAAATACAAAATTTAAATTTTAAAAATAAGTACGTAATTTGTAGGTTGGGATTTTGTTGATTAGTACGAATTTTTTTTTTCTGGAAAACAAAAGTAAATTTTTGAAATCCACTGAAAATGTTTGTTGAAAATGTAGAGAAGGAATAGGGTTTAGGGAATATCAAAAAGGGTGTTAGTAAAAATTTAAATTTTAAATTTTATAAATTCAGAACCGAAAGTTTGAATTCCACTTTTTTCTTTTATTAGATTTAAATTTAAATTGTAGGTTTGGATGGTTTTAGTAATTATAACTTATAAATGCGATTTTTATGGAAAAAATATGAAATTTAATGAATTCCACTCAATCAAGGTTAATAAAATTTCAAATTTTAAACTGCTCAAATAAGGAACAAATTTTTCAATCAAATTTTTTTTTATACATTTAAACCGTAGCTTGGGTTCTTTCTAGTAATTAGAAAAAATTTCTATAATTCAAAAAACGTAAATTCTTGAATTACACTGAATCAAGGTTAAAAAAATGCAAACTTTAAATTTTAAAAATAAGTACGTAATTTGTAGGTTGAGATTTTGTTGATTAGTACGATTTTTTTTATGGAAAACAAAAGTAAATTTTTGAAATCCACTTAAAATGTTGTTGAAAATGTAGAGAAGGAAAAAGGGTTTAGGGAATATCAAAAATGGTGTTAGTAAAAATTCAAATTTTAAATTTTTTAAATTCATAACCGAAAGTTTTAATTCCATTTTTTTATTTTGCTAGATTTAAATTTAAATTGCAGGTTTGGATGTTTTTAGTAGTTATAAATGCGATTTTTATGGGGAAAAAATAGAAATTTGTTGAATTTCATTGAATCAAGGTTAATAAAAATCCAGATTTTGATGCCATAGATAAATAATATAGGATTTAACTGCAAAAAACAACGCTGACGAATATATCAATAAACATCACATAACATTATGATTTCGTTGAACTCAACATTTAGAATATTTCATAAATGTCAATTTAAAAAAAAAATGACGTCAACATTTAAAAAACGCAACTCCAAAGAAAAAATGTCAATTCAACATTTTGTTGTAATAAACATCCTGTCCCAAGACACAAAATAACACAATTATTCTCATCTGCTTCAGTAGCTCAATCTAGGGGTTGTTCTCATCTGCTTCATCATCAAATCTATTTAAAAAAAATAAAGGAAAAAAAAATCAATTATCAGTGTTTTCACCATGCGTAAGCAAATGACATGGGTTGCATATTATATTAATAAAAGGAAAAATATATATATGTCACTGAAATAAAAATAAAAATATCAATTATAAAATACGTAACTCTTTTTCAAGCTTTATTTTCTTCGCCATCCGAATAGCTGAAAATTTAAATTCTCCAGCAATGGAATCATGAGAATTGATCACAGGTGTCAACATCGTCAGAGAGATATCACCAACGTCAGCACTATCACAGGTCTGACTCTCAACATCCTTTTTTTCATATAAAAAAAGGTATGTCAAGTACTTACGTTTTTTTTTTCATAACATGAATCTAAATACAAATAATGGGTTACCGCAGCCTTTTCTGGTTCCGACGTTACAACTTTATTTTCGCGTGCATTATCAAAAATTGTTTCATCCTGTGATATACAACAATCAACAAAATGAATAAGAACAATGGATATCCAACAGAAATATATAAGCAGCATACACTTGGATCTATAAGAGACTTAATGAACGCTGAGATTATGTCTTCACTGATACAAATTTTAGAAACTTGATATTTGGGCTCACTGTATGAGTTTAAATCCTTTTGCTTCACATTTATCTTGAACAACATTGACTTCTCATTTAGAATATTTAACTCTTCTGGAAACTGATCCAAATCCGCACCCTAAAAAAAGGAAAATGAAAAAAAATTAAACCGAAAAATAAATAAATAACAAATACAGCGCAGACATAGTGCACACAATGACAAAAAGTACACGTTCAATATTACACAGCAATGATAATACAAACCCTCTTGAAATGCAGCTCGCACAATTCATCAGCACTCATTCCTAACAAAGACACACAGTCGCGATCAAACATAAGAAATGATGCAGAATCTGTGTTATCCACAACTCTGACCTGAACCCTAAATCAGGAGTTTTCAAAAAAATTATATCTGCAAAAAAAAATTAACGATACGAATTAAAGACGAATTATAAACGATGAACAATATATTACCTCGGATAATAATCTTCCCAATGTTTTTGGCAGTTCTTACAGTGCCACTTTTCAAAATCCTCACAAACAGAAAATGGACATTTTTTGCAAGACTTGTACCATTAGTTGTACTTGCTCTCAATAGCTTTTATAGTCCCGTACGTGATGCACGTTGTAACCTTAAATATAGCCATAGTAGGTAAACAAGAAACATCATCCATACAGAATTGACATAATTCAAGAAAAGCAAAAAAATAAAAATTCAATATTTACCTCACCACAAAGCTTCACATCGCTAATAGATTTCTTTTTAGTCTCCCTGAGAAAATCATTTTCAAAAGAATAGGAGGACTGAGTAGACAACTGAGTCATCCTCAAACTGCTTTCCACACCATCAGCCGAAAGACTATACAACAAAAATTCATAATTCGATAAATGCAAATATTCATAAAACCATCACAGATATTGATTATAAATTGTCACATGAGTGCAAGAAAATCGAACACACCATTTTTTGAACTCAACGATATCTGGCACCTTCAAATCCATAACAATCCTTGTTGTATATTTTGTATTTGTTATCCCGACCTTACCTATCGAGTTGAAAATATCAGATAAAAACCGAATACAGAAGCAAAAAAAAATTAAAATAACGTGGATAAAAATCGATTACAAAAGCCAAAATTAAAATAACGTTTCGTTTGTAAAAAAACATACCCCTAAAGCATTTTATCCTTCCCAGTTGGACTATAAGGACGTTATGAGGAGTGTCGCTGTTTGCCAAAAAATATTGCACCTCATCCACATAATGCTCCGACAAAGTGCACTCCAGCTCTTGACCCCTACACATGAGTTGCAGCAAGCACAACGTTAATAAACGAAAAATATAAGCTGACAGAGCTTGACAAAATTATTTTATTTAACTTAAAAATTTAAATATCTGAGGTTGTCAAGCTCCAACACTACCATTTTCGTCTTCCTACCAGAAACCACACGATCACAAACTTCCCCAATTCCTGAGGCTAAACCAATGACGTCTCAAAAAAAAAAAAAAAGAGTGCAGCAAAGAGTTAGTGAAAAAAAATTGCAATAATTAAAAAATGGATAACAGTAAGGAAAAGTATATTACCGACTAAATAAGGAGAGTCAGACGTTTCTTTCTCAATGATGTCATAATCAACAAAATCAAATTCACTCGCAGAAATATCAGAATCAACAATTGATTTAACATCAGTCCTCAAGATGAAAGACAAACGATACTGATGCTTGGTTGGCCTGAACACATCGCTATTGAATCCAACTCCAAATTTTTTTTTATAAAATAGCACTCTCCTTCATGGATTTTCTTCCGCACCGGCAAAGAACCTTTGACAGTGGCGTGGATCCTACCACCTTACAAAAGAACGCAGCCGCCAACTCACACCAATAACGTTAATTAAAATGATCGGAACAAAGATGGAAGATTTAAAAAATGCAAAGATGGAAGATTTAAAAAATGCAGACAACTACCTGTTCATCCAATAAAACCATTTCAACATTATCATCAAAATCTATACGTCGAAAGTTAGGAATTTTCCAAGCACGTACCACCTTCACCTTAATCCTCCAGTCCTCCTTGGCAGGATTCACATCCTTCAGAAAATCATATTTTGAAAACATGTTTTTTGTAAGACGAAAAAATAGAGAAGCAAGAACCGAAGTTGAGGAAGCAATGCGTGTATCAGCTGATATTTGACAGCAGCAGCAGCAGCAAAAAAAGAAAAAGAAAAAGTAAGGAAAACGAATCAAAACGTCCCAAAGCGTTCGTATAGAATACAAAACATATGTCTTTTTTAAATTCTTTAACAAAACCAATGCATAAAGTAGCTCAACATTAAATGAGCTGTCTGTCACCGTTCAGAATTCAAAAATCAAATTTTAAATTTCAAGTTAAAATTCAAAATAAAATTTCGAAATTCAAAGAGCAGTGAGATAGGTTTAAATGAGCTGTCTACCACCAACATTTTTAACAAATCTTGACATCAAATTTTAAACTGCAAAAATAAGGAACAAATATTTTAATTAAATTTATTATTTTTATACATTTAAACCGTAGGTTGGGTTATTTCGAGTAATTAGAAAATATTTTTATTTTTTCAAAATTTGTAAATTTTTGAATTACAGTAAATTAAGGTTAAAAAAAATCCAAACTTTATTTTTTTAAAATAAGTACGAAATTTGTAGGTTGGGATTTTGTTGATTAGTACGAAATTTGTTATTTTTTTTGAAAACAAAAGAATTTTTTTGAATTCCACTGAATCAGGTTAATAAAAATCCATATTTCGAAGCCATAGATTTAAATGAGTTGCCTGTCACTATTCAGAATTCAAAAATCAAATTTAAAATTTCAAGTTAAAATTCAAATTCAAATTCAAATTTGGAAATTAAAAGAGCAGTCAGATATACATTAATAAGCTTTCTGCCACTAACATTTACAACAAATCTTGACCATTGATTTAAATCAAAAAATCTTGTCCATCGAATTAATCTTGAAAAATTGATTTTGTTTTATATTTACTTTTTTCACTGATTTAACAAAGAAGGAAAGGTTTTTAAAATTCTGTAGTGTGAAGACAAAGCTGAAAGTGAAGGAGAAAGCGACACGTCAGCAAACTTGCCAAAGTTTGAATTCCATTTATTTTCTTTTTTTAAGATTTAAATTTAAAGTGTCGGTTTGAATGTTTTTAGTAGTTATAATTGCGATTTTTATGGAAAAAATCTGAAATTTGTTGAATTCCACTTAATCAAGGTTAATAAAAATTCAAATTTTAAAATGCAAAAATAAGGATAAAATTTTCTAATCAAATTTATTATTTTTATACATTCAAACCGTAGATTGGGTTCTTTCGAGTATTTAGAAAATATTTTTATTTTTCAAAAGTTGTAAATTTTTGAATTACACTGAATCAAGGTTAAAAAAAATCCAAACTTTAAATTTTAAAAATAAGTACGAAATTTGTAGGTTGGGATTTTGTTGATTAGTACGGAATATGTTTTTTGGAAAACAAAAGTAAATTTTTGAATACCACTGAAAATATTTGTTGAAAATGTAGAGAAGGAAAAGGGTTTAGGGAATGGCAAAAAAATTAATTTATTGCTTTTTTATTAAAAAATTACGAATAAATAGTCGTTTTGAAAAATATTACGAATCTATAGCACTCAAACACGCCCACATGGGACGTGACCCAGTGGAGAGAGACACGTTCATGTGGGGCGTGACCTATGGGAGAGACACGCCTATAAGAGGCGTGAGCTGGACTTGAAAAAGGGTATTCTAATATATTATAGAATTGTAAATAATCTGTACAAGGGGTTCTCTATTTATAAAGAATATTTGACCTAATTTTAACCTAATGGGCTTGGCCCAATACAACAAATAAATAACTAAATAATAACTAAATAATTATTATTTACAACACTCCCCCTCAAGCTGAGGAATAGATATTTATCATTCACAGCTTGCTAGTAAGTTCTTGAAATCTATCTGAAGGAAGCTCCTTTGTTAATAGATCAGCTAATTGACGCCCAGTGGGAATGTATGGAGTGGTAATCAACCCGCTATTTCTGTTTGATGAAATGGCGGTCAACCTCAATATGTTTAGTCCGATCATGTTGGACTGGATTATGAGCTATACAAATAGCGGACTTATTATCACATAGCAGCTTCATAGGTCCCTCACATTTTATTTTGAGATCATCAAGTACAATTTTCAGCCACAGTAACTCACAAATGCCTTGAGCCATAGCTCGAAATTCAGCTTCTGCACTTGATCTGGCAACCACATCTTGGTTCTTACTTCTCCATGTCACCAAGTTACCGCAAAGAAACATGCAATAACCAGTGGTAGAACGACGGTCAGTCACGGATCCAGCATAATCAGCATCTGTGTAGACTTCTAAAGATAGATTGCCATCACGTCGGAATAACAATCCTTTACCAGGAGTACCTTTAAGATACTTAAGAATTCTCTCTACTGCCTGCATGTGTTTTTCTTTTGGATCGTGCATAAACTGGCTAACAACACTAACAACATAAGCTAGGTCTGGTCTAGTATGGGCCAGATATATCAATTTCCCAACTAGCCGTTGATATTGTCCTTTATCAACCGGAGGACTCTCTTCTTCATAGCCCATCTTGTGATTCTGCTCAATAGGAGTATTAGAGGGTTTACACCCGAGCTTTCCTGCTTCTTTGAGAAGATCAAGAACATATTTCCTCTGGCTGATAAAAATTCCTTTGCTTGAATGAGCTACTTCTATCCCTAGGAAATATCTCAGTTTCCCAAGGTCTTTGATTTCAAACTCAGAGGCAAGCCGTGTTTGCAGAATCTGTCTCTCCACAAAATCATCACCTGTGATAATAATATCATCAACATATACAAGGAGCACAGTAAGCTTCCCATTTTGGGAGTGCTTGAAGAAAAGAGTGTGATCTCCTTGGCTCTGTCTGTATCCTAAGGTCATCATAACCCTAGTAAATCTTCCAAACCAAGCACGAGGTGACTGCTTCAATCCATACAAGGCCTTTTTTAATCTACAAACTTTATTTTCCCCCTTCACAGAATCAAAACCAGGCAGGATTTCCATGTAGACTTCTTCTTCTAACTCACCATTGAGGAAAGCATTTTTCACATCAAATTGATTTATATCCCAATTGTAATGGGCAGCAAGGGATAACAAGATTCTCACTGTATTCATCTTTGCAACTGGAGCAAAGGTTTCTTCATAATCAATGCCATAGGTTTGAGTGTAACCTTTGGCCACTAATCGAGCCTTATATCTCTCAAGAGTGCCATCAGAATTATATTTCAGGGTATAAACCCATCTGCACCCTACTGCTTTCTTTCCGTTGGGTCTATCAATAACCTCCCATGTTTTATTTTTCTCCAAAGCATTCATCTCCTATTGCATGGCTTGAGCCCAATTCCTATCTTTCAAGGCTTCATGTACTGATTTTGGGATTGCAATAGAATCTAGTGCTGAAACAAAGCTTTTGTGCTGCACAGAAAGATTAGCAGAGGAAACAAAGTGGGAGATAGGGTATTGAGTACAAGAGGGACAGGAGGAACAAGTTTTCTTGTGACAAGATCTTTTTCCTTTTCTAAGAGCAATAGGTAAGTCATCATAAGTAGAAGCAATGGGTAAGTCATTAGAGATATCAGAAGAAATAGACAAATCATGAGAGGAAATAATATTAGAATCAGAAACAGGAGATTCAGGAGACTCAGAAGAAATAGGAGATTCAGGACTTACCAGTGGTTCAGACGATTGAGGTTGCTGGTGAGACAATATGGGTTGTATCTCAGGTGTATTTGAAGGTTCTGACACACCAGGAGCAGACACACTAGGAAGAGAGAAGATTGATCCAGACTCAAAGAAGGAAGGGGACGAGTCTTCTAAAGAACTATTCTCCCCCTGACGATGAGGACCCAGAAAATAAGATTCAGATTCTTGAAAGGTGACATCCATAGAAACAAAAAATTTCCGACTTGGTGGATGATAACACTTGTACCCTTTTTTGTAAGGGTTATAACCAAGGAAGACACACTTAAGAGCCCTAGGATCCAACATACTCCGATGTTGTTTATGAACATGGACAAAGGCAACACATCCAAACATTCTTGGTGGAAGGCTCTGCAATATGGGAGCAGAAGGAAAGAAGGAAGTCATGGAATGAATAGGACTGATATTGTTAAGGACCCGTGAAGGTAAACGGTTGATCAAAAAAGTTGCAGCTAATACTGCTTCTCCCCAATAAGAACTAGGAACAGATGTCTGAAAAAGTAGTGCTCTAGCAATTTCAAGAAGGTGACGATTTTTCCTTTCAGCAACCCCGTTTTGTTGAGGGGTATCAACACATGTGAGCTCATGAATCATACCTCTGTCTGAAATGAATTGTGACAGGCGTTGATTGACGTACTCAATACCATTATCAGATCTGAGTCTTTTAATACCCTTACCAAACTGAGTTTCAACCATGTGATGAAACCGAATAAATATCTCTGGTACTTTAGACTTGTCTTTCATCAAGTATATCCATGTTATCCGAGTACAATCGTCAATAAAAGAAACAAACCACCTTGCACCTGAAACACTGTGCACTTTAGAAGGGCCCCAAACATCAGAATGGATAAGAGAAAAAGGTTCCCTGCTTTTAATAGTGCTAGAAGGAAATGACACTCGATGGTGTTTTGCAAATTCACAAACATCACAATGAAAGGTCTCAACCGACTTATTGAGAAACAGAGATGGGAACATAGACTTCAAAAGACTAAATGGTGGATTCCCGAGACGCTTGTGATGGAGCCAAATCATAGACTCTGCAGTAGAAGGATGACGTGTCATTAATAACTGATTTTTGCTAGCATGGTCTGGAAGGAGATGATACAACCCATCCTGTTCAATAGCAACTCCAATTGTCTTCTTCGTGGTAAGATCCTGAATAAGACAATGAGAAGGAAAAAATGTGATAGAACAATTCAAATCAGTTGTAAGTTTTTGAGTGGAGATAAGATTAGTAGAAAGCTGAGGAACATAAAGAACATTTTTAAGAAACAAGGAAGGTTGAATTTGAATGTTACCAGAACCAATAACTGATTTATGGGATCCATCAGCTACGAATATAGTATAACTACCAACAGTAGGATGATAAGAACAAAACAACTAAGTACGACAAGCCATATGATCAGTTGCACCAGAATCCAAAATCCATGAGGTTTTAAAATCAGTGCAAGAAGCAAGAAGAGATATAGAACGTGTGCTCTTACCAGATAAGATCGAAGAACTATCATGCTCGACCATTCTTTAACAAAAAAAGTTAACAACCAGCGATAAAATCAACCAAACATAATATCAAATGACCTCTGATCAGAAAAATAATTACAGATCCAGACATAAGACAAGAAGACGAGAAGAATGGTGGTGGTTCGGTCCAAAAACACGGCCGCACGCGCCTCCACGCGCCGAAGAAAGGAGCTGCGCGTGGGATTCACTCGTCGGGAAAGGGGCGGCTCGTGAGAGCGCGTGGATGGGCTTCCCCGGCTGAGATTTTTCTGGTGTGGTCGTCCGGTGAGCACGCACCTGTCTGTGGGTGGTCGCGGTTGAAAAGTCGCCGGAAAGTGGTCCAAACGGTGAAGACATATCTGATTGGAGGCGGTCAGAGGTGTTTCGGTCGTTTGTAGCGGAGGAACAGTGCGTAGAATGATAGATCAGAGGAAAAATAAGGTCAACAATGGTCCCCTTGGTCCAAAAGGTCCCCGGAAAATTTTTCCGGTGGTGGCTGATGGCGGCAAGAGGCAAAGAAATTAGGGTTTTGTTAAAAAAGAAGATAATATGTGCGGAAGCAAAGCCCTCAGATCGAGAGCTCTGATACCAACTTGAAAAAGGGTATTCTAATATATTATAGAATTGCAAATAATCTAAACAAGGGGTTCTCTATTTATAGAGAATATTTGACCTAATTTTAACCTAATGGGCTTGGCCCAATACAACAAATAAATAACTAGATAATTATTATTTAAACAGCTGGAAAAATGGGAGACACGCCCAAAAGAGGCGTGACCCAAAAAGGACACACGCCGGTCTAAGGCGTGTCCTTGATTTTGATGCTTCCCGTTTACTTTCTCTTTCGCTCTTTCATTTCTGGGTATTACCCAACTTCAACCCCATCTTTCCCATCCTTACTCTCTGCCAAGCCAAAGCTTAAACCTCCTGTATCCGTTGATATTATCTCCACCTCTGCATGCCTTCCCAAACCAAAATCAGTACAATAAACACCAAATCAATTTGACCCTGCTAGTCCCATCAATTCAGCTCCCTCACTTTGCAAAGCCTTCACTCTACAAAACCCACCCCCGGTTCCTCTAAAAACTCCCTTATCAAAGCTTTTTATTTTATTATGAATGCACTTAGCAACAATAAGGGTGATTTCTTGAATAACATCAATTCAGCTCTCTCTCTATTATGAATGCGAAGCCTTTATTTTATTATGAATGCACTCTAGAAAACCCACCGCGAATGCAAAAGCGAATTTATCTTTGTCATTTTCAACTCCTTGAATAGCTTTAGCAATGCAGAAAGGTACTATGGCTTACGAAAATGTGATTTCTTGTACAAGTTGGAAGTTGTCATTTGTATAAATATCTGATCACGCCTTAGATGGGCGTGTGTCCCTTTTGGGTCACGCCTCTTCTAGGCGTGTCTTCTTTTTTCTCAACTCACGTCCCATCTGGGCGTGTCTCTTTTATCACTCACGCCCCACATGGGCGTATGCATGTTTGAGTGCTATAGATTCGTAATATTTTTCAAAATGACTACTTATTCGTAATTTTTTATTAAAAAATTAATAAATTAATTTTTTTGCCTTTAGGGAATATAAAAAATGGGCGTTAGTAAAAAATCAAATTTTAAATTTTAAAAAATCAGAACCGAAAGTTTGAATTCCAGTTATTTTTTGTTTTTTAGATTTGAATTTAAATTGTAGGGTTGGATGTTTTTAGTATTTAAAATTGCGTTTTTTATGGAAAAAAACAGAAATTTGTTGAATTCCACTTAATCAAGGTTAATAAAAATTCAAATTTTAAACTGCAAAAATAAGGAACAAATATTTTAATCAAATTTATTATTTTTATACATTTAAACCGTAGGTTGGGTTATTTCGAGTAATTAGAAAATATTTTTAATTTTTCAAAAGTTGTAAATTTCTAAATTACAGTAAATTAAGGTTAAAAAAAATCCAAACTTTAAATTTTAAAAATAATTACGAAATTTGTAGGTTGGGATTTTGTTGATTAGTACGAAATTTGTTATTTTTTTTGGAAAACAAAAGAATTTTTTTGAATTCCACCTAATCAGGTTAATAAAAATCCAGATTTCGATGCCATAGATTTAAATGAGTTGTCTGTCACCATTCAGAATTCAAAAATCAAATTTAAAATTTTAAGTTAAAATTCAAATTCAAATTTGGAAATTAAAAGAGCAGTCAGATATACATTAATGAACTGTCTGCCACCAACATTTACAACAAATCTTGACCATTGATTTAAATCAAAAAATCTTGTCCATCGAATTAATCTTGAAAAGTTGATTTTGTTTTATATTTATTTTATTCACTGATTTAACAAAGAAGGAAAGGTTTTTAAAATTTTGTAGTGTGAACACAAAGCTGAAAGTGAAGGAGAAAGCGACACGTCAGCAAACTTGCCAAAGAATGAAATTCCTTTAGAATAATAGAAAATAAGTACGAAATTTGTAGGTTGGGATTTTGTTGATTAGTGCGAAATTTGTTATTTTTTTTGGAAAAACTGAATCAGGTTAATAAAAATTCAGATTTCGATGCAATAGATTTAAATAAGTTGTCTGTCACCATTCAGAATTCAAAAATCAAATTTAAAATTTCATCTTAAAATTCAAATTCAAATTTGGAAATTAAAAGAGCAGACAGATATACATTAATGAGCTGTCTGCCACCAACATTTACAATAAATCTTGACCATTGATTTAAATCAAAAAATGTTGTCCATCAAATTAATCTTGAAAAATTGATTTCATTTTATATTTATTTTATTCACTGATTTACCAAAGAAGGAAAGGTTTTTAATATTCTATAGTGTGAACTCAAAGCTGAAAGTAAGGGAGAAAGCGACACGTTAGCAAACTTGCCAAAGAATGAAATTCCTTTAGAATAAAAGATAATAGATGAGTTACAATATTGATTGTTTAATTTATTGTTATCCTTTAAAATAAAAGATCTTGTATACATATATTGATTAGTTTTTCTGGGTACATGGAATAAATTGTTTGTCATCATCAAAAGGGGGGGAATTGTTGGATATTTGTTATACCCCAATTGTTTAATTGATTTAGAATATGTTTTGATGATTACAATCAATTTAATGTTAATATTTTATATTCTTGAAATTACTAATGAGCTAGTTGTTTGAGATTTCAGAATAATATTTATTCTGATTTAAAATAGTATTTAAGATAATTGAAGATTGCATGAAGATTAAAGAAGATATAGAAAATATCGTGAAGAAAGAGAAAAGCATGGTATCAATATTCAAGATAATTGAAGATTGTATAAAGATTGGAGAAGATATGGAAGATATAATGAAGAAATAAAAAAGCATGGAATCAAGTAAAGATTAGGATAAATTTTATCTTTTTAGATTTCATGTAAGAGAAATAAAATAATCTTTGTCAAAGATTTGATTAAGATTGCATTGCGCATAATAGATTAAGATGTTATTATTATAAATATGACTCATTGCATATTATTTGAGTGTGAAAAAATAAAACAAGAGAGAAAAGAGAAAAAAAATACAAAAGAAGAGAGAAGAATATACAAAAAGAAGAGATTACAGTTAATTCTATTAGGGTCCGTGGTTTTTTCTTCTGACAAAGCCTCACATCTAGTCGGACCCACGGGGCTTATGGCATCACACTTTGGTGGGGTGCTGAAAAAACTTGAGATGGGGGTTAATTATATCGACTATGTGTGGGATGAAGCAGAGAAAAAGCAGTACCAAAACCCATCCGTGAAAGAGTGGCTTGATGAACTTAAACAGTTTGCTTATGAGACAGACCAACTGTTAGATGAGATTGCTACTGATGCTACGCTGAAGAAGCTCAAGGCTAAATCTCATCCAACTACCAGCAAGGTACGAGGCTTCTTTTCAGCCTTTACTGGTAATCCATTTGAATCCAGGATCAAAAAGTTGCTAGAGAACTTTGAATTTCTTTCAGCAAAGCAAGAAGAAACGCTAAACGTGGGAAGCAATGAAGGTCACTTTCGTGGGAATCGCTCAAAAAGACCGCCCCCCACACCTTTGTTGGATCCATCTAGCAGCATATATGGTAGAGATGGGCAAAAGGAGCAAGTAATCAACTTTTTACTTTCAGACCATGTCAGTGGTGGCGATGATGGAGTTCCCGTAATTAGCATAGTGGGTATCGGTGGAATGGGTAAGACAACCCTTGCTCAGCTTGTGTACAATGACCAAAGGATGAAGGAGCAGTTTGAATCTAGTAGAGCATGGGTCCATGTTTCGGATTATTCTAATGTTGCTAGACTTACAAAAGCAATTCTTGAGTCGTTTAAGTTTTCAACAGATGCTGGAGGAGAAGACTTTATACCACTCCAAGGTGAATTGGCGAAGAGGGTAACTGGCAAGAAATATTTGCTTGTTCTAGATGATGTCTGGAATATTGATGAGGAAAGTTGGGTGGCCCTAAGTGCTGCCCTTAGCTATGGATCTCCTGGAAGTAGAATTCTTGTCACTACACGTGATAAGAAGGTAGCATCAGTCATGAATTCCACCCAACTACTTCCTTTAAAGGAATTGAAGGAAAATGATTGCTGGAGTTTATTTGTGAGACGTGCTTTTGGGAACAAGGATGTAAGTGAATGTCGAGATCTTGAATCAATTGGCAGGAAAATTGTAGAGAAGTGTGGAGGGTTGCCTTTGGCTATAAGTGTATTGGGAAAACTCTTGAGAAGAAATCTCTCCGAACCTTTTTGGAATGAGATACTGGAGACTGATATGTGGATTTTATCGGATAAAAATAACATTAATCCGGTACTGAGATTGAGTTACCATGTCCTTCCATCCAATCTGAAGCGTTGTTTTGCTTATTGTTCCTTGTTTCCCAAAGGTTACAGGTTCGTAAAGGAAGAGTTAATCAAGCTTTGGATGGCAGAAGGTTTGCTGAAATGCAACCGAACAGATGAAAGCGAAGAAAAGTTGGGTAATAAATTCTTCAATGGACTAGAGTCAATTTCATTTTTCCAACAATCAGGAGGTAGAGATGATTGTTTCGTCATGCATGATCTTGTCAATGATTTAGCAAAATCGGTGGCAGGGGAATTTTGTTTAAGAATCGAGGGTGATAAGGTGCAAGATGTCCCTGAGAAGACACGTCATATTTGGTTGTGCTATGATAAGGTGCAAGATGTCCCTGAAAAGACACGTCATATTCTCAAGTGTAAGGGGCTACGCAGTCTGATGATGACAAGAACAAGGATAGGAGGTGATGAAGGCTTCAAGATATGCAACGATGTACAACAAGCCATGTTCTCAACACTAATATATTTGCGGGTGTTATCATTCAAAGATTGTGATCTCTCGGAGCTAGCTGATGAGATAGGCAATTTGAAGCTTTTGCGCTACTTAGACCTTTCTTCCACAGACATTACAAGGTTACCTGATTCGATTTGTAGGTTGTATAATTTGCAGACACTGAAATTGTATGATTGTCCAGAGCTGGAATCGTTTCCTGAGCGAGGTTTGCCTTCCAGCCTGAGCAGCCTCGAAATAAAGAGATGCCCCAAACTGATTGCTTCGAGAGAGGAGTGGGGTTTGTCTAGACTTCATTCTCTGAAACAATTCACAGTTAGTGATGACTTTGAAAACGTGGAGTCCTTCCCGGAGGAGAATCTTCTGCCACCCAATATTAATATTCTCTGCTTGGAGAATTGTTCAAAGCTAAGAATAATTAACAAAAGGGGTCTTCTCCACCTCAAATCTCTCAGAACCTTATATATTTGGGATTGCCCTTGTGTTGAGTACTTGCCAGAGGAGGAGGGTCTACCCAACTCCCTTTCCGCTTTGTGGATTAGTGATTGTCCATTACTTGAGCAGCGCTATCAGAAGGAGGGAGGAGAGCATAGGCATAAAATTCGTCACATCCGTTGTGTGGAATTTCGCTACTGCTGAAAGAGATGTTAGGACATGCAGGTGTGCCACATTTTTGCATCTGTTTATATTCAGTGCTTTACCTGTCAAACAAACCTTTGTAATTTATTTATTTTTTATATTTTTGAAAAATTGAAATGAGATAAGATTCTATATTTCATGTTGGAACAGTGCCACGTGGTTTGTGACTTGTCCTAAGAATTCCATGACACTAGCTATTTGAGATACTGCTATGACTCACTTTTTTTTATTTTTTTTATTTTATTGCAATATGTGAATAGTTATTGTATTTAATTTGCTAAAAACGTAGTTTTACAAAGACACTATGTCGAGGGGCATTAACGAATCCCTTTCAGATAATAATAATAAAAAAATTCCTCGTTATATTGTTTTTAATATTCAAACAACTAACAGAAGGAATATTCAACAAATAGGTGTTCATTGATTTTTTTTGTTTCTTTCTCTTGGTATCCTCTTGAACAACTTTTCTTCATTTTATAGAAATTGTACTCCATGCCCCAATAAAATAATGTGTCTACAATTTATATATGTAAGTATTGGTCTAAAAAAACACTATGCTGTGTGTTGTTGTAAAGGCCACCAAATGCATTGCTACACAAAGCAACAGAGCAAGCAAGTGCAAGCAAGTGCAGTTAACTTAGAGCTATGAGAACCTCTCCCTCATATTATGTTTTATGTGCAATTCATTTGGTTGCATCTGACTGTGTGCTTTTCATACAGTGGTGGTGATCTTGAAGCTCAAGGTTGCTTGACACTCGCTCACTCTGCAATTGTTTATGTTTGCAAGCAACAACCTCAACGGTCACTCTGCTAAACTATCTCTTTCTATTGATACAGGTGAACTATGGATGGAGTTCTCTATATCACTAGATATCCAATTACCAGTAATTAATCATGTTTTTGTGAGCACAGTAATAGAAATATTGGATTTTTAGTTTAACTAAAAGTGGCTATTGAACATTGAGCCTTTAAGCCAACTTTATATTGCTGTGTGTGGTTGATAGCTTTGCTTAGTTCCTCAACGAGGCCACGTTTAATTTGTATAGACAAAGGCCTGGCGACTGTTTTTGTATGCTTATGTGGTTGTTGAAATGATATGGTTTGCTAGAAATGACTCAATTTTTAATCAAAGAGTGCAGGACCCGTAAAATTTTGTGCATAAAGTGCAAAGATTTTTGGAGTTAGAGCAAGTTACGCTTGGAAATGACTGCTTATTGAATGGGCATGTTCCACGTTCTCCTCTTCCTTTTAATTGGTATAAATTGAACTTTGATGCAGCCTTTTGCAATAAACAAGTATTGCTAGCAGCAATATGTTGGAATCATGAATATACTTGACTAGTGGGGTTCACATTTCTTTCTGAATCTTGGGCCTTCCAGTGTTCTCATGGTCGAACTTTTGGGGATTTGTCACTCTTATGGTTATTCATACTTTGAATCGAATAGTTTGAATCGAATTATTTGAGTAATCTGTGAACCTAAAAGAAAATTCATTAGTCATATGAGCTATTTAGATGCAAATGATATCAATAACCAAATAATAAATTAAGATTCATTAGACACAAATGTAATTATTGACAAATTTGAGAAGCTAACTTACAAAGGTTAATAATATATATATATATATATATATATATATATATATATATATATATATATATATAAGGAGAATAAAAGTATGTTTTGTTTTATCTTTTCTTCTCGTCAAGCAATCCTTTCTCTCAAGGTATCCGTTACAACTCCCTCACGCTCCTGTCCCACTTAAATTATAATAGTAGAATTTATTTCCCTTTTCAACAAGCAGTACATGATTCCTTACACACTTTTTCTATTACAACCCCGCTCCCCTTTCACTCTTCATTATATCTTTTACAACGTTAAGTTTTGTATACTTCAAAGCATCCAATGAACTCTTCTCTTTCAAATTCCACACTTTCAACTCCATTGTTGTTTGAACCATCAACATCTAGCACAAGCACCTCAACCAGCAGAAGTGGCAGTACCAACAGTGACACAGATGACACTCCCTTTTCTTCAAAACAATTTGAGCTGCAACATGTCAAGCATCAATTCTCATTCATACCCTTTTCTGGTTTTCATTCTCATCGTTCACTGGCTGTTCTTTCTGGCCATGTTGGTGTTGTTTCTTGCTTGGCCTTGTGTGGAGAGTTCATACTGAGTGCTTCAGAGAGCAATGATATCATAGTGTGGCAGCAACCTGATATGAGGCTTTTCACAAAGTTTGGAAGAGGAGATGGTTCTGTCAAAGCCCTTGTAACTTCTGGGAACAAGGTTTTCACTGCACATCAAGATGGGAAGATCAGGGTTTGGAAGGTGTCAAGGAGCTCAGAGAATGTGTTCAAGCTTGTTGATACCCTTCCCACAAAAAAGGACTATTTGGGGAAGTTTATGAAGCAGGGTAACTATGTCCAAACAAGAAGGAACCATAAGCGTTTGTGGATTGAGCATGCTGATAGTATTTCTTGCTTGACAGTGTATAATGGGTTGATTTATTCTGGGTCTTGGGATAAGACCCTTAAGATATGGAGGCTCTCCGATTTCAAGTGTTTGGAGTCCATTAAGGCTCATGATGATGCAGTTAATGGGTTGGTAGCATGTAAAGGTATTGTGTATTCTGCTTCTGCAGATGGGAAGATCAAAGCTTGGGGAAGGGGAAAGAATACCTCTCATTGTTTGAAAGGAATTCTGGAGGGTCATAAAGATGTTTCTTTTAATTCTGTCATTGTTTCAGATGATGGAAAATGGGTTTATGGGGGGAGTTCAGATGGTTTTGTAATGGGGTGGGAGGGGAGTGGGAATTTTGAGAGTTGGAAGCTGGTTTGTGAAACCAAGGCACATGAAATGGCTGTTTTGTGTATGTGCCTAATGAGTGAGTTATTGTGCAGTGGCTCAGCAGATAAAAGCATAGGAATTTGGAAGAGAGAGGTTTTTGGTAAACTTTGTAAAATTAGGGTGATAAGTGGGCATGAAGGGCCAGTGAAGTGTTTGCAAGCTTCAACTAATAGGATTGGTGGTGGGTTTTTACTCTATAGTGGAAGCCTTGACAGAAGCTTGAGAGTTTGGTGGATCCAATTCCAAGGTACACTGCTGAAGTAGAAGACAACTCTACCACACTTGGCACACTGAAGAAATCCATCATCTCCTTTTAGGAAAATTGTGAAGTTTGAGTAGTGAAGCACAGGATCTCTCTTTACAGTATCTGCTGTGCTAGGTTTGGGAAAAACACAGTTACTTCAAACTCAAACAGCTAGGAGAAAGGAAAAGTTGAAGCTCTTGTCTCTTGGAATTGCAGTTTTGTTTTTCTGTTCCACATTTCTTTATTTTAAAACTTTTATCTGAGAGTTTATTGTAGAATTTTAGGGGTGAAATTTAGGGGGCTTGCTTTATTTGCTATTGTCTTGTCAGTGAAGTAATTAGGTGGACATAGCTGAGTGGAGTGATTATACAATTTTTTTTTTTTTTTTTTCGTATTTCTCTACAAATGTAACCATGCCTTTAAGGGATTCAAGGAAATAAATTATGTTTTTTTTTCTGTTACATGATTATGTTTCATCCATTTGTAGTTCACAGTGCATTTAACCTATTTGGATGGCTCCCTTGGGTAATATTTATCACACTGCATGAAAGATTCGCACATAGCAAGGTATCTCAATAAGTTGCTTCAGGCGTTTCTAAGTGTTCTGTTGTTGATATTATTCTTACTTTTCAGTTTGTAGATGAGGGTTATGATTGTTAATTAACTACTTCCCGTTAAATCCCGACTAGCGAGGATAGGGATGTGAGTAATTCTTGTATATAGTTTATTCTTGCATATCTGCAAAGAGGTTAATAAAAAGGCTTGGACTAAAATTGGTTGTTGGCACATGCTTGGACTTTTATAAAAGCTCGTTTAATAAAAAGGCCTCGGACTACAATTCAAAAGTTCGGCAAGCCTCTCAGGCTGACCTAGTATATTATTTTTTATTTATATTTTATATTTTTTGTACTACTTGTAATAGCCATCTTTTACTCCTCAATCCATTTCACCCTATTTTATTGGTTAAACAGACTTTTTGAATGATTTTGTTGTATATTTTGTTGTTTGAATATAAATTGAATTTATGAATATTTATGGAATTACTAGGGTTGTTGATTGTATGTTCTGTTTGGATAAATTTTTGTTGTCTTATTTTTTTTAAACAGGCTAAACAAGGCTTTTATTTTTTGTAAATAAGCCAGGCCGCAGCCGATAGTTATATTTATAACAGGTAACAGACTTGGTCAGGCTGACACATTTAAACACAGACTTAGCCTTTTAAGACCAAAGCTCGGCTCGGCTCGGCCCGTTAACACCCCTACTTAGGTCTATCTCTTTCCTAAAATGACATAACTTATATCCTCTTAAAGGACAAACATCAAACTTAATTGAAAAAGAGAAAAAAAATGTATGTGATTTTAAAGCGTAGAGTTGTGTCATTTAAACGAGAGAAAAACACTAAATCAATTGAAAAATTCTATTTTTAATTTTTACTTCTTATTAAATTAGTATATTTTGATAATGAAATTATACTTATCACCATTTTTTCTTATCACTTTTATCACCAAAATTTAATCGTTAATTTTTGTCAATCTATCAGTTATAATTTATTACATTATATTTATTAATTAATTATTAATTCATAATAAATTATAACCATTGGATTGAGGAAAATCAACGATTAAATTTTGATGATAAGAAAAAATGGTGATAAGTATAAGATATCCCTATTTAGAGATATTTTTTTAAAAAGTAAGTTATGATATTTTATGTATGAGTTCATTTTTTTTTGCAGTTAATGCAGATAAGTTATCTGCAACGAGCCCAAAACGACGTCATTTTGGGTGGAAATCAATGTATTTTCGTAATTTTAAATTTTTTCAAGGTTATAATAGTCTTTATAATTATAGTTTTTTAATATTTCTACACCAAAACGACGTAATTTTGAGAAAAAATGCAGATAATTTATCTGCAGTAACTGCAGAAACATTTTTCTGTTTAGGTATATAATTTAGTTGGAAAATATTTTTCTTATGTTGTTGAAAATGAGTTATTTTGTGTGTAAGAAAATGGATTATCTCATGTTTATGTTGAATGAAATAAATATAACTTTACTAAGATTTAAAACATCATGATATTATAAACGAATAAAATACTATATTATAAAGGGAAATACTACTCTTATTTAACATGAGATAATTATCTCATTTTCTCTCACTTCGAAAATTGCATTCTTTTTTTTTTTTAATGGTGGGTCTCACTTAAATTCTCTCTATAGCATGAGAGAACTACTTCCATGTAACATGAGACTAATATTCACTTATTATAAATCACTTTTCCGGAACAAACGTAGGACGTGACACTTATGTAAAAAACAATAAATAAATAAAAAATGTTCAAAGATTATACCGGTTGTATTTTAAAAAAGAAATAATTAAATGGGTAAATTGGTAATTTAACTCGGCGTTCACGTTTATAAATACAAGGATTTCACTGCGTTAGTGGTTTCACTCTCACACGGTTTCACTCTAACACTGCGTCATTCACTCTGAACTTTTATGTGCCTCTTTGATCTTAGCTCTTAGTTCGTTGTTTTTCTTATATATTGCTTGATTGCGAAACCCATTTTGATGAACGTTGCTATTGCGTGAAGAAAAGAAAAAAAATGGGTAAATGGAATCATCGTCCGTCGCGTAGGTTCTTCCGCGGTCAAAGATCTCGCGAGCCTCCTCCGAAATTCTACAACATCAATGCCCCTCTTCCTGGTAATTCTTTCTTTTTTGCATTTCCTTATGCTATAGAGGGTAAATAAAACTTTGTTGAAAATTCAAGAATATCGGGGTTGTTTAAATTTTCCATTTTAAGTAAATATTCTCTTATTTGAGTTTTTTCTTCTTCTCAAAATTGAAGGGATAAAAAGTCAGTTTATCATTTAACGTTATATAACTCTCAATTGCTAACTTGCCAACCGTGATGTTAAAGGATGTAAAATAGTCAAAATGTTTAAAAAAATAACCAATTGTTAGTCTTTGGGATTTAGTAGCAAGCAGCTTAGGGTTTGTAAGTTGAACATATTAATCTCTTGTTTTTTAATATTATGTTATGCTTCAGTTGTTAATTTTATATGGCAAATTGATGCTAATAGTCCAATATATTTCTGTTTCCTTGTTTTTCTAATGTTGATCTTCTTTCTCTGTTCATATTGGTTTTAGATATCCTTGGGTGGCTACATTTTTGTATTTTCATATAATTTTTCTGAATAGCTTTTGTGGTTGTTGAACATACCAATACCGTTGAGGCATTGACCTGTTTCTTTACCTGCAGTCCTTTATATCTGAGAAAGTTATTACACTGATGATTTGATGATTTTATTATTTATTATGGTACCCTGCCATTATAACTGCAATATTACTATACTGAAATTCTTTTTTTTCAATCTTTGTTAGAGTTTCGGCAGGATGGGATACCTCTATGGGAGAAGAAATTCTGCACTTTGATTGGAACAGTGCCATGGCAGAAGATTGTTGATTCCAAGAAGTTTATGTTCTGCCACAGCAATGTGTTCAATTGGAATGATTCAGCTGCTGAAGAAGCATTTCAAAATGCGAAAAAATGTTACTGGGCAAAGATCAACAGCCTTCCTTGTGATATTTCTCTGCCTGATCCAGATACTTATATTCATCAAATAGATTGGAATCCTTATATTGATCCTGAACTGGTTAAGGAATTAGATAGTGCATTCTTTTCTCTACCTGATGATGAGGAACAAGAGACTTCCATGAAAAACAAAAGAACAAAAATTTCAGTAAATGGTGAAAATCCTTGGAAATGTACTGATACACCTCTAAGCGGAGCTTTAGAAAATGAAGTACAAGGATGGAACCAAGGGGATTATCGTGTTGATGATTCTGGAAATGTGGATAATTCTGACAATCCCTGGGAGTGTAACATTACTCATGGAAATGGAGGATTAACTGACAATGCTGGGGAAGGTGGTCATGTTAAGTCATGGGGTTGGAATGAAGGAAGGGATCAAAACAAACACTGTAGGGATTGGAATTCTGGATATAGCCTTTGGGAAAATGACTGTCTGGGCACACTTTCACAGAAGAATAAAGGATGGGGTAAAGTTAGGGATAGTTCTTGGTGCCAGCAGAAGTCAAATAATTCGGTTAACTTTGGCAACTCTTGGGAGTGCAAATCTAGTCAACAGAATGCAGCTCCAATAAACACAGGATGGGGAAAAAATGGGGCAAATGTGTCAGGATGGAAGGAACAGGAAAATGCTTATGTTTCAAGTGGTTTGCAATTTAGAAGAAATGATGGAGGTTGGACTGCCTGGAATCAGAGTTATCAGAGGAAGGAAGGCTCTAATAGACATACTTTGGGCTATAATGGCTCTCAATGTCAAAGGGGTGATCGTCAAACAGGTCATTACTGGAGGGGGGAGAAAAGTAAAAAGAGGGATTTTGCCCCTTGATAGCCATTAGAACATAATGTGCCTTGTTTTTTTGTGGGCAATAGTTTTTTTTTTCTGTTATACTGTTCATTTTTTATATCCCAAAATGGAACTGTTCGTCGGGATTTTGGGGGAAGTTGGATTTGCTTGCTAGAGTTTAAGGGTATTTGCTTTATCCTTGAGGTTAAAAGGGTTATCCAACAGTAAAGAATTCTCATACTTCTTCATTAGAGAAATATATCCATCAAGAAATTTGGCGTATTTGCTTTATCCTTGAGGTGTAAACTTTATATATTTCACTGGCCTGTATCACCATTTGCTTTTCTTTTGGTCATCTGTAGAGTGACAAAATTTTTGGGTTCGTCTAATGCATTTAGGGGTTAATGGAAAACATTTTTGGACCAGAGGTGGCACCAACTCTCCAGGAACTAGATCAAATCACAACTTTACTCTTCAGCGAAGTTGAGTCGAATTTAGGTGCTTTGGGAAAAGCTAAATGCCATTTGGCTTGAAGGCTATGGCTAGATCTTTGAAAAATGCTTCAGTAAGGTTCCCTGCAACTCAACACCTTATTTTATTTTGAATTAACAGTTTGAACGGTCTCTTCATAATAATAGTTTGGACTTTTTAGCTTACTTTTGCTTGTATTGTAGCTTGGAAAATAAAGTGTATATGATTGATCCAGTGTGAAAGATAGTCCACTCTTAGTTTAACTACTATGGTAGTATCTATGAGAACTTTGAACTTTGAAGAATTAATATCGATATCTGATGGCTTAATTTGTTTTTGTTAAACAGGGAATATTATGAACTAAAAATAATGGCCCGTTACATGCAAAAAGTAGTAAGAGACAAAAGTCTTAAAGGAACTAATGTTACATGATTTTTCTGCACCATGTTTTTGTTAATACCATCTGCTACTGAGCTTCCTCAAAGCCACGGATAAGTAGGAGTACGACACAGCAAGAACGATTTGCAAGATTCATCAGTGGAACCGTTGGGGATGAAATACAATTGAAGTGTATTACTGTTTACACCGATTCAAACTATAGTTTAGAAAGAGCACATGACAATTGAAGTGCTTTCCTGCTTACACTGATTCAACGTGTTTAGAGAGTAAATGTTACCTGTTCATATACTCGTAAAATTTCTTATCTTAAACGATACAAGTTAAAATGGTCACATTATTGATCAAACTTAGAAAGATAAATGAGGATGAAAAAAAATAAAAGAAAAAAATTCTAATTATTTTTTAAGGATGTTTTTCTCATGATATATAAGAAAAAAAATATCTCTTATACATTAATCAAAAGATGTGCAGCTCAGTTGGCGTATAAGAGCTAAGTAGGTGGGGGTGAGAGCATGTGTTCGAATTTTTTCAATACCACCTTTTGGTGGGGTTTAAAGCTTAATCCTGAACCCGTCCCGAATCGGATTAGTTGCGAAGCAATAAATTGATAGAAATATTTTCAAAAAAAATAAAATTGTGCCTTTAAGTTTTTTTTTTTTCAAAAAAAACCTCTAGCTGCAAACTAGAGTTAAATTGCTTGGTTGAACTTTTATTTATAATTATTGCATGACTTGGGTTAGAATTTAGAAATTTCTCGTTATTACGTAATATATAATTTCATTTTTTATTTTTTTTGGTAATCTATAATCTCATTTTTTAGAATAAGAGTTCAATTGCTATTAATTTATATATTTCAAATCGGTAATTGAACTTGAAGAATTTTTTATATTAAAATATTTTGGAAAATTATTTGGCAAATGCAGTTTCTTTCCGATTTGATTTGATTAACCCAAAATTATGTTCAGAATTTTTTATTTTTTATTTTTTATTTTTTTACTGAGGGAGTTGGGCTGTGTCTCTCTTCCGATAGTAGAGAGTAGAGACTGAAGCGGAACTTTGGTGAAATGTTTCACTAAGAAATAACTAATCAGGTGTCAACGACTCTTCTTCCCTCTCATTTACACCGTTGGAGAAACACTTCTATACTCACAACAACACACACATGTTTCTTGGTTGAGATTGGCACGCAAATTGCATAATATTCTCACAACCAAACTCCAATACTCCAATTGCATAATTATTTTGAGATTCCTGAAAATGCCTCCACCTCAAGCACCCATACCAACCACCAAACCCGACAAGTTTTACTTCTTCTACGGCCACCGCAAGCCCTCCCAGAACCGCCCAACCGTCCGCGGCGGCCTCTTCTCCAACCGCCAAACCCTTAACCCTAAACCCAAACCCAAAACCACCACCCCATACCAACCCTTTGACATTCACAAGTGGGACCCTCACTTCCTCCCCAACAACACAAATCCAAATCCAAATCCAAATTCAAATTCACATTCACCAGACACCTCATTCTCAATCTCCCAACGCCTATCCCCTATTGCCCGCTTCATCATCGATGCATTCCGCAAGAACCAATACAAGTGGGGCCCAACCGTCGTAACCGAACTCAATAAACTCCGCAGGGTCACGCCAAACCTCGTTGCCGAGGTTCTCAAAGTCCAAACGAATCCAACTCTCGCTTCCAGATTCTTCCACTGGGCCGGTAAGCAAAACGGTTATAACCATAATTTCGGCTCCTATAACGCCTTCGCTTACTGCCTCAACCGCCACAACCGCTTCCGCGCCGCCGATCAGCTCCCGGAGCTCATGGACTCGCAAGGGAAGCCGCCTAGCGAGAAGCAGTTCGAGATCTTGATCAGGATGCATTCCGATGCCAATAGAGGTCTTAGGGTTTATCATGTTTATGACAAGATGAAGAAAAAGTTTGGGGTTAAACCTAGGGTTTTTTTGTATAATAGGGTCATGGATGCATTGGTGAAAACTGGTCATTTGGATTTGGCATTGTCTGTTTATGGTGATTTTAGAGAGGATGGGTTGGTTGAGGAGGCTGTTACTTTTATGATCTTGATTAAGGGATTTTGTAAAGGTGGGAGGATTGATGAGATGTTGGAGATTTTGGGGAGAATGAGGGAGAATTTGTGTAAGCCGGATGTGTTCGCGTACACGGCTTTGGTGAAGATGCTTGTAGGGAATGGGAATTTGGATGGATGTTTGAGGATTTGGGAGGAAATGAAGAGAGATCGGGTTGAAGCTGATGTCATGGCATATGCTACTATGATCATAGGTTTGTGTAAAGGGGGAAGGGTTGAAGAGGGTTATGAGTTGTTCAAGGAGTTGAAGAATAAGGGTCATTTGATAGATAGAGCTATATATGGATCACTGGTTGAGGCGTTTGTGGCGGTGAAGAAGGTTGGGTCGGCTTTTGATTTGTTGAAGGATTTGGTGAACTCAGGATACAGGGCTGATTTGGGGATTTATAATTCCCTTATTGAAGGGTTGTGCAATTCGAATAAGGTTGAGAAGGCTTACAAGCTTCTCCAGGTTGCTATTCGGGAGGATCTTGAGCCGGACTTCTTATCAGTGAAACCATTGTTGGTGTCTTATGCTGAAGCAAACCAAATGGAAGAGTTTTGCAAGTTGCTTGAACAGATGAAGAAATTGGGTTTTCCAGTTATTGAGGATCTCTCCAAGTTCTTCTCCCTTTTTGTAGAGAGAAAGGGACCAATAACGGCATTAGAAGCATTTACACACTTGAAAGCAAAAGGTTATATTAGTGTTGAAATATACAATATTCTTATGGATTCTCTTCAGAAGATTGATGAGATGAAGAAAGCAATATTGCTCTTGGATGAAATAAATGGATCAAACTTGAAACCTGACTCATTTACATATAGTATAGCAATCTTATGCCTTGTTGATCTTGGTGAAATTCAGGAGGCATGTGTGTGTCACAATAAGATCATTGAGATGTCTTGCATTCCTTCTGTTGCTGCCTATAGTTGCCTTGCTAAAGGGCTTTGCAAAATTGGAGAGATTGATGCAGCCATGATGCTTGTTCGCGATTGCTTAGGCAATGTTACTAGTGGACCAATGGAGTTTAAGTATAGTCTTACCGTTATTCATGCATGTAAGTCAAATGATGCTGAGAAGGTGATTGATGTATTAAATGAGATGATGCAACAAGGCTGCCCTCCAGGAAATGTCGTATGTTCTGCAATCATCTCTGGCATGTGTAAGCATGGAACAATTGAAGAGGCCAGGAAGGTTTTCTCAAACTTGAGGGAGCGCAAATTCTTGACAGAATCGGAAACGATTGTGTATGACGAATTGCTAATTGATCACATGAAGAAAAAGACAGCAGACTTGGTGCTATCAGGATTGAAGTTCTTTGGTCTAGAATCTAAACTAAAATCAAAGGGTTTTAAGCTGTTGCCAAGTTGAAAATAGTTGCGAGGACTGATTGATCTCTTTTTCTTTCAACATGTTGAAACATGTATAATGAAGCAGAAAATCATTTGGGAGAGATCAACCATTTTAAGTTGCTTCTCGGGAATCTTCCTTCTGGTATCTGATATATTCAAACCATGGCTGTGAACACTAATATCTTACAAAGAATTAGACACATGTTGCAGGACGTTTTTGTATATCCTATAGCATTGGACTCTTGCAATATTGGTCATCAGTTCTGGGTCTCATAGATTGCATCCTTTAACAAAACAAAGTCACTCCAGAAAGGTCACCTGACATCAAACCATGGCAAAGCTCATACTTGCTTCATTCGCTGGGGGGTGCGGATTTTTGTTGTTCTTTGTAACTTCCTTTAATTTGATTATGAAGTGGGAGCCTGCAGACATGTTGGCATCTGAATTTTACTTTCTTCCCTGTTTGCAACATTCGTTTACAGTTATTCCTGCTGCTTTATAGAGTTATGACTTGCATGGGATATGTGATGTGGAAAGCTATAAGGGCTAAGTGCTAATCCAATGATTATATTCGATCTGAAGTTGGAAACAGTTGCATCATTCTGATTCCAAAGGATCTGGCATCCAAATATGAAATTTGAAAGATTTTATCCTTAGTTGATAGCTACTGTTTATCTGAAGAAGGACAAAAGATCAAGTGGTTTGTTGTACAACGGCAAGTGAAGGTTCATATTTAGAAATTTCCAATTCATTAGCTGTTTAGAAGGATAAAATACTGAGATGTTGGACAATGTTTATAACACTTGCCATCTTTCAGGTGGATGAAGATGAGCAGATTGAATAAACAGGCTCGTTTGGTGTTAGTATTTTAAAGTTCTGACTAAGGTGAGATTACAACTAGGTGTTGCCATCTTTGGGAAAGTAGGGAATTGGTGGGCCACTTGTTTTCTTCTCTTTTTTCCATGTGCTAAGGTGTGATAGGGTTGCATTGTTTGAATTGTTATGGGTATCTCTAGGAAAAGTCTTTAAATTGCAGACTCATGAAGTGGCTCCCTAGGGCTTGAAAGAATTTAGATTGAGTGGAAGGGTACCCGAAGTAATCTGATATACAGTACTCAAAGGAAAGGAGTACACTTGGATGCAAAACCTTCCATCTTTTCCAAGAGACACTTCTTAGAATTATTGAACTTGATGATTTTGGATTCTGATGGCATCTGTGTGTGCTTCTACTTTCATCCTCTTTTGGAGCCAGTATATCCCTATTACGCATGGGTATTGCCCCTTGGTACCTTGAAATGAAATTTTAATATGTATTGAAATTTAAACTATTTTAGTTTTATTTCTTAAATCCAGTAGTCGAACTGTGTTTCTATTTGTGTGGTTTCTAAGTTTCAAGGACTTTGTCATTTTTATTGATGAATATTCACATTATACTTGATTATTTTTAATCGAAAATAGGTTTGAGTTGTTTTCTATTTTTCAAAAAATTTATCATGAAATAAAAACTCAATTTGGTGTCCCAATCATTACTTTATGTAATGATAATACCCGTAAATACTTTATGCAATACCCGTAAATACATTATATTTATTATTATTTTTGAGCATCCAGGAATTTGCTAAACTTGACGGGGGGGGGGGGGGGTTGGGATTGATGGGGAAGTGTAGGTGAATATCTCATAATATCATGTTTGGTATAAGTTTACAAAAAATTTATTCAGTAAAATAAGTTGTGTAGGATTTATTATTTGTGTGTATTTTGTGATGAAAATTACTGTTTCAAAATGCCACTTCTAATGTGGTATTTTGGAATTATCGGCTAAGTGAAAAATATTTTAGGCAAGGGTTATTCTAATTCAAAAATTATGAGGGTTATTTCGTAATTTCAACTTATTTTTCAATCAATATTTTACCTTTAATTTAACCCAATTTTTCTAGTAATATTTCAGCTTATCAAATAACTATTTTTTAGCTTTTTTACCAAACTCACTTTTCTCTGATAACAAAAAAAATCTCCTCTACTAAACGTTGCCAGGCTTTCTTATCGTTTCTCTTCTCTTTTCTTTTTTTATTGATGAGTCTAGTTTATTGTATTTATTTTACCACCCGGGAGCAATGAGATATTAGTCATGAATTGTTTATAGCCAATGGTTGTAGAGATTTGTTGGTTTAGAGGATCTCAGCTCCTTACCCTGCTTTTAATTTCTTATTTTCTCATTGATGTGACTTATTGTATTTTTTTATTTTCTTCAGCCAAACACTATTTGAGAGCTCTTAGTGATTGGGGATTATTTATTAGCCTAAATCCATATTTTTTTTATTTTCCTTTTTTTCTTTGTAGATTTTATGCAATAAGATGTGTTTCTTCATTTGTTACAACTTATGTTAATTCGGTGGAAATTCTGGAACTTCAGTTTTAAGTGTGATTTTCTTCTGATTGTACCTATTGCTCGAGTGTATATGGTTGATCTTTATTTTATTTTATTTTATTTTATAGATTATGCCTGGTCTTTTAGATGCACAGCAACATTCAGCAATAGATGATTTTTAAATGAAATACCAATAAAAGTTATTTTTGTGGGGCGTTTGGTACAAGGTATTTTTTAAAATTTTCAGAAAATTGAATTTTTCTAAATTTTTAATTTTCGGATATTATCGTAAACTGAATGTTTTCATCATATTTCTGAAAATTGAGATTTTCGATAAAAAAAAATCTCCTACTAAACGCCCCCTTGATAATTAATGGTGCCTTTTTTCTTTTGCTCTTTGTGCTCAATATCATCTTGATTCTGCGTGATTTTTACTCTTCCCACCTAACGGAATACAAGGTTGTGCTGGAAAAATGAGTTGAGGCCTGCATCGATTGAATTGAAGTCACGATTAGATATTTTTAGGTTTGGTGGCATTATACCAAAGTTCACTTAATGAATTAAGAGGGAGGATATTCTGACTACCAAAAGTTTCTATTACCACTTTACTACCTATTTAATCACCATTGGATTAATATTTTCTCTCTCTTCAAAAACTTTTTAACATTCTCTCTCTTTGATCCAATGGTGATTTGATAGGTAGTAAGGTGGTAGTGGACACTTTTGGTAGTCAAAATATCCCCCCTCATGAATTAAAATGGCGTGTTTTAGATAGTTAAAAGCTTTCTTTATAACTACCTTGTAACAAGTAATATCGAAGTAAAATTGTTGACAATTCAAATCTAAGCACCATCCCCTAAACCCGAGTATATAAATATACGAAGTTCATGCCAAATTTAAAGGTAGGGGATGAATCTTTGTTTAGGGAACTCCAAAGGTTGTGGTTGCTCATAGGCTTGTTAAAATCAAGAGCATAGTGAAATTATTTATGTGAAAACTATGAAAATATAATATTTATATTTTCTTTTTATTGGAATATTTCTGAATAAATAGTGCTTCTGTAGAAATCAAATGCACCGTTACATTAGAAGCCCTTTGTAATGTTACATATTAGATTCATGTTACATGATGGCAAGATAAGCAATGCAACATGAACAGAGGGAAACTTGAAGAAAGACATCTTCCTTCTCCCTCCCTACGCATTCCTAAGTGCTGATCTATCTACAGCAGCAAGAACACCCTGGAAAAAATTTTAGAGGTACGTACGATGATATTTTAGGCTTCCCTTTTGGGCCTGTTGCGACGTGGAAGGGCAGGTTCATCTTGTAAATAAGTTTCCATATCATTGTCATCATCATCATCTTCATCTTCATCTTCATCGTCATCTTCATACTCGTCAGCTTCCATGATAGCTTCATTTATTGCCATCTGTTATTTGTAAAATATGTCACATTATCAGGAGAAAAAACTCCTTTCTAACCTAAAACCAATTTCCACATAACAAGAATTATCTCCAATTCAGTAAACTACTTATCAAAACAGAAGATAACTGACAAATATTGCTAAAAGGGATTTGTTCAAGAGTCTATAATTCCACATACAATTAAAATATATATATTCTTAAATGGGTGGAAAATTTTCTTAAACAGTCACTCAAATCAAGGTTGACATAGTAAGGTTGTAAAGGTCATGTTAAAATGCATGTCAGCAGCTATTTGAGTATTTAAAGTAAAGAATGCCTACCTAAGAATTTCTCCTGATATGTGCTAGGCCATTAACAAACAATTAATACACTAATAGAAGCTGAATCTGAGGCTGTTGTACAAATTTTAAATGCTGTGAAAGCGGCCATAAAAATTGAAAATGAAATGATTAAACAATCAAACTAAAGTAAACTTTCCTGTCATCATCTTTGAATAGAAACTGAAATCTGACTTATAAAAGTTGCGAGTCATGCCTCATAGCACTTTAGAGACTTTTAAGACATTGTTCCTTTCAATTTAACATCAGTGTTAACAGAGACACACGCACATGCCAAGGCAAAGGTCAACCAACTCAAAAGGCTTAACCTTAACTAACTTAGACAACAACCATAATAATTTAATAATATTCTCATATCAACAATTACTCCGTTTCCAAATGGAACAATAACGAACTAATGGAAATAGATTAGACTCTGCACTAAAATTTTGCGCTTAGAGCACACCGATGACTCCATTCAAATCTCACCATGAAAAACAGTGCACCCAAAATAGTACTTTGTCAGCTCCAAAAAACTTCATAATGCTATACTGGAAGTTTTACTTAGACAAAGGTTCCCTTAAATGATTTACTAAATCAAGTATCCCCAAAATGCATCCAAAGGTATGTCTAAATGATGAGTTAAAAAAAAAAAAAAAAAAACAGAAAAGAGAATGCTCTAATTATTTCTTTTTTTCTGCCGCAATAAAATATAGCAACCATTTTACCCAAAATTATTACAGTAACAAACTTTACACCTTACAATTCTACACTGCAGTAAGAACTCATTCTGAAAAATGTAATAATAACAATTATTATTATTGCAAGAAAAGTTTCTAAAGTTGGTTACTAACCATTTTGCAAAAAACCAAAACCAGTAAGAACATGATGCTCATTCAACAAGATGCTACACTACTGCTTTGTGAGTGAGTGCAATTGTGTAAACCAACCCAGTTGAAGATTTTTCTCAAATACATGGAAGACATGGCACAAAGTTCGAAATCTCAATCACCAACACAAAAACCGACATTATTCAAAAGAACCCATTAACAAAAGAGTAATTAGAGAGAGGTCTTCTGCCGTTACCTCCTCGAGATATTGTTGGTCGAGCTTTTCGGCGATTCGAATGGAGGTGAATGCTGTGATGGCAAGGAGAGAGAATGGGAGCGCGAAGGCGAAGACGTAGCTGCTGGTACTGGGGCCCGCACGTGTAACCACAGTCGAGACCCTCGGTTTCCGGCAGCCGGCGACGGAGAAGCGAAGTGCCGGAGTTCTAGATAATGGTGGGGCCCTGAAGGAAGCAAATGTAAAAGGATGAGACAATGGATTTGAGATGAGGAAAAAGGTAGCCATGGATGCTTTGGTCGTTTCCTTTTTTCTATGTTACTGTTGGTTGTCATGTTAACATTTTAAACCGAATTTTTATTTAAACTAAAGAGTAGATTTTTCTAATTTGTCTAAAGAAAATCTGGTATAGAAATAACGTAAAGAAAATTTACGTTTGCTCTCAAAATGATATTATTTTGAATTAAAAAATTTTAAAAATTATAATGAAAAAATTATTATAATCTTGAAATAAATTATAATTATAAAAATACCTTGATTTCCGTCTCAAAACGACGTCGGTTTGGGTTCAATGTAGATAAGTTATCTACATTGACCGTAAAAAAAGCGAACTCATAGAAATATTAGTTTATGAAAATAAAATTACTTTGACCCATAAAAATCATAAATATTAGTCATATTAATTATTTTTTTAGTAACAATATTAACTATTTTTTAAGATTAATATGTTCGGTGTTTAAAATAAGGAAAAAATGTGTATCATTTTAAAGGATTTAAAGTTGTGTCATTTTAAGTGAGAGATAGAAATAGATAAAGGAGGAGAGAGGGTGAACAAAAAAATATAAAAGTGTATGTCTCACTTCTTTGTGAGAGTGAAATGACATAAGTTATGTCATTTAAAATGACAAACATTTTTCCCTTAAACTAATATGATTCAACACTGATTTTTTTTTGTAGACAAAATGCAATGTTCGCACTTATAATTTAATTTTAGAGTAAAATACATTTTGGGTTCTCAACAAATATTACGGAGTCCATTTTAATCCCTTAAAAAAATCGACTTATGATCTCTCTGAAATTTAAAATAGACCCACTTAGTCGAAATTGTGGTCCTTCATAAATTTAAGAAAAACCTACATTAGTTCCTCAAAAGTACTAACATAGTTCTATTTTGAATTTCAAAAAAATCACAAGTCGATTTTTTTCTCTAAGGGATTAAAATGAGCCCCATGATTTTTATTGAGGACCTAGAAAATACTTTGTTCTTAATTTTAATATTCAATCGAGGTGATATTCTATCTTTTTTTGCCTTTTTCTTTTGGATAAATCACATATATTCTTTGCGGAGGTAATCCTATTCGAGCCGAAATATTCACATCATAATGAGACTAGCTCTTTCAAAAATAATTTTTTACATTCACAAAAACTTTAACTTAAAATCTTACTTAAGGAGAATCAAGTATCTATCATTTGAACCAACTCCCTTTCGTATTCTTTGCCTTTAATAAAATCTTTGCAAGAAGCAAATGGGTTTAATGGGTTGATGGTGTTTAGACTCTAAGCCGTAAAATAAAAGAAATTATAGATAGATATATTAAATCCTTTAATGTCTCTCATATTGAAGGAGATAAAATTATTTCTTATTCATATATAAAAATATATAAAATTCATATATTCTTTTTCTCTATCTTTTTTTTATATAATTCCACATGGATTCTACATATTTTTTTATGTGTATAAAAAATAAAATTATTTCTTAGAATGTGAAAAACATCAAACCCTTTAAACTGGCCGGTGGAATGATCCGTTTACAATTTTTTTTTACAAATTTTTACAAATTATACTATCTTCTCCCAGAAGAAACTATAATCTAATGTTCTTCCAGAAAAAGATAGTGTAGTTTATAAAAATTTATAAACAAATTTTTTATAAATATGACATACCCCTTATAACAAGGTGAACTTGTTTGACAAGACCCGACAAAATAACAAGCAATTCAAGTTATTAAAAGTTGAGTCTTAACTATCGACTAGTATCAATATCAATACATTTATAAATGAAAAGATTAAATCTTTACTATACTATCAACTATTATTTATAACGTTGTTAATATCCTTAGAGATGTATGTGCTAATTAATGATAATAAGCTTTGTTTCCGGTTCTCGTGGACCTCGGAAAAATGCAACATATTGATAACTCTTTTTCAGTTAAACCATATGACCCAGCTATAACATTAAAAAAAAAGAAAAAAAAGAAAAGAAGACCAATTGTCAAACACAGCTGTGACAGGATCAACAATACGGTTCTGACTTCTTATAATATGACTACGAATATTACTAGCACTAGGGAAACAAGAAATACTCCACACTCACCAATAGCATGTCATGGTTGGCTAATAACTTTACATATGCTTCGACATAATTGAATATATGATACAAAAAAAATAATTGAAATGAGTGTGATCAAATCCTACTATCCTAGTCACAATTTTAGTTCTGGATGTGAAAAGGCATAAAAAAGAATTACACACAAGGTGGCACATAGTTTTCTGTACAGAAAAAATGGCTGAAACAAGATATCAAACTATTTTCATCAAGGGCCATCCAACCCCAAAACAAGTCACTGACCACAAATATGTGGCACTTGGACAGCAATCAAGCATCAAATATATTTAAAGCTTAGATCACCAGAAAAAGCACCCAACTTGCTCTTCTAAAGATTCTTCCACTGCTGCATATCACAGGACAAACGAAATGCTAAAATGGGAGGAGGAAGGAAGGTTGCTCTGAGATTCATCAAGAGTGTGAATTGAGGTTATTATCATCTACTCCTGGTGGAGACAGTGGTGGTACAGCCACTTCATGAAATGCAGCAGATTCAATATCCAAAACTTTCCTTATGGTTGCTTGAGATTCTTTGGTTCTTCCAATCTTTCTGGAAGGGAGGGATACAGAGGCAACAGCTCTTGTTGAGTTACTACCATTAATTGACAGCAAAAAAATTTCTTTGGAAAGTGTTGGGGCAGATGCAATGACAGAACTGAAGACTCCAGATTCCCTCAAACTTTGTATTATGACCTGAACAAATGTACATGAGGAAATGAGTTTGAAACTATAAAAAAAAAAAAAAAAAAATCCATTCAAAAGGATAAAAAGAATAAAAAAATGTCGAAGTAGTTCTACAATCTAGAAAGAAGTTCTCACTTGATCTATCTCTAATACGCTGAGTCATTGCTCTATCTAAGTGACTCATTTTGAAAAGTTTGGCAAGGGAGCAAAAGACACACAGTATAATTAAATCACTTGCCCAAATGTTTTTCCCACAACCCACCAGGACAAATTTTAGCCAACTTTCTCTTCATGTTACGTGTGAGTATCTTGTCTATTTCCATACCATTTTCTTTATTATATCCTTTCCTTATCTATGATTTTTCACATTTCAGCTGAAGAATTTGGACTCTAATAAGGACCCCTTTGCATTACTGGGTGGTATGAGACTGACCTAGGTCCATAGACCAGCTTGAAGGTCTAGAAAGATCGAAAGCCTTCAACGCTGCGTTGTTTGCTTAGGATGTGCACCAAGGAGAAGCTAGATGAAGGTCAATGGGCTATGAGAAAGGTCGAAGACTTCCAAGAGCTGTCTACCAAGATTTTGCTTTAGGGGGAATATCAGTTGTCTATGTTTGCAGATTGAGATGGATTGTGAATATTTTTCGGAAGATTGGCGTTTCTTTATTTTCTGTTTGTGGGTTGTAACAAGCACAAGCTACTTGAGCGGGAGTGCTAAGATATTAGGGTTATTGTTAGTGAGCTTGGACTTGCACTAGTAATACCAGTATTTGACCTAATTATCAGCATAAATAGGGGTATTAGGTTAGGGTATTGTATCATTTTACGTCCTATCACTAATATTTTCAGTTTACTACCATTAGCAATATTTCACTTTTTTCTCTTCTGTAACCCTGAACTTATAATTCTTAACACTCACCATAGGAGCATATATGCGAGTCAATATTCCCTTCCTCAACAGTTTAATCTTCAGGTCTTTATCACCCCACACAACATGCTCATGATACCTGGAACAAAGATCAATATATAATGGTTAAAACACGGGGCAGATAGACCATAAATGTATATGAAGAATTGAAGCCAACATACCACTTCATCATTTCATCTTCAGTCGCAGTTGAAGCAATGATGAATGCCTGAAATTGATGAAGTCTACTTGATAAGTGCTTATGAGAAAAAATATTTTTTAAAAAGGAGTTAACACTTTACTTCCACACCAGAAAATAGAAAAAGGATAGCTCAGTGCATGAAGCTCCAAACAGTGTTGGATCTGAAGATGGTCGGCTGTAGAAAGCCTTACTCCATGAGCAGGAAGGCTATTTCTACAACTAGAACCCGTGACCACCAGGTCACAAGGCATCAACCTTGCCATTATACAAGTCTCATACTAGAAAAAATAACTTCTAAAAAAATCCACTTAGAAACAACCAAGCTTTAGTAAAATAACTATATACCAGCAAAACAAATCCTGTTTTCTGCTACGCAATCAAAGTGGATCATTGAATAGGACAGAAGGTGAAAGAATAAGAAAAAAATTCCTGAAACTCACAGATCTGTCAAATTCCAACATGAAGCATCTTTTGACGTCTTCTTTTGTAGGTTTGCAACCACATCGATCACGTCTAGAAGTTAAGTCTGAGAATTTGGCGTATGTGTAATGTAAAACAGCAGCCTCTTCCAATTTGATTTCACTAGCATAATTCAGAAGAACCATCATGGCACTAATTAAAAAGTCAAGGGATACAAATATGTTTTATGAAATAATACTATACTTTGGAGTTTTCATATAATTATGCCATCTGTGTGCACCATTAGGCCGAAGATGATCTTGTATCCTGGCAACTGATTTTCCATTTCCATAAGTCAGGAAGTAGTTTGGATTGCCACGTACAGAATCTTTATACATGCCAAAGTATGTATCTTTTGGAAGATGATCATAATTCTTCTTAAACATTGATACCTGCTTTGACAGATAAGGAGAAAAGAGAACAATCAACGTCAAAACATGCAAACATCAAATCAGAACAGAACCACAGAAAAATCCTGCACACACATCTTGTAAATTCAGCCAAAACACAAACACATGCAACTGCATGTTATAAGAAAATCAAAGCATCCCACAAGGTTTTCAACCCCAAAATATAAACCTTGTTTGACTGAGGCAACCATGAAATAGAGAACACTGAAATACTCATTCTAGCATATAAAATATTTGCCAATACTTACAAAGGCAGACGAAACCCCTGCTCTTTCTTATCACACAATTGGATTAAAGAAACTCAAGTTCATTGCCTAAGAGATGTGCGAGCCTCCAAGACTCAATGCCAAGTTCACTCTGTAATGTGCTGATCACATATCCAGTTATTTACTTTGAGGGAAAAAAAATCGGGTTTGGTAGTTTTATTTTTAGTTAAACTTTTTCTAATATGTTCCAATGCCTGGTAATGCATCATCAATTCTTAATTTTTAGCTCCTTGTATCAATGTCTTTTTTGTTAACATTTTCAACGATTAAAAGCTTCTAAATAGTTCTCCATCTCACTCAACGAAGTCTCAAGTCAGCCAAAAAAACTCTTATATGATGCTCAATCCAGCAATAAATATTTGTCATTACAACATCTCAACCATTAAGTAATTGTTAACTCTAAAGTACACGGCCCTGAAGCACCAGTTTGGGTAATAAATCTCGAACTCTTAACTCATTCGCATGTACCTCAATTAAACCATAAAACTAGTATCGCATAGACAATAGAGCTTTTGAACATTACAGTCAAGAAACTAAAAGATAGGTACATATGTCATATTCTTTTTGTGATTCTTCATACTCAGATACTCACAAAAAAGTTCAGTAAAACCAGCATTGTCAACAAGATAAAGCAGATCAGATTTACTGATAAGAGAATCCATTGCTTTCTCTTAATGAAAGCATGCTTACTTGTGGACAACTAAAAATTCAGCACAGCTGGTTGAAGAAAAGAAACAGAATATTCAGGAGATTCACATATATATAATTAATGAGCCTGATATAATTACATCAATGACAAACTGTTTATTTCAGGTTCTCTGCAACTTAATAAGCTAAACACTTTTGGCAAGGATCATGTACAGCTTTCAACTCTTACCTCACTGAAAGGTTCTTTGATATCATCTCGCTCAACACTGCTCTCCTAAAAGACAAAGACATCAGCATTAGTTATAACATTAAAGCTAACAAAACAGCCATATCTTTTCCAGTTCCATGAGATATACATGAACCCTATGCAACTAAGGAGAATATGCAGATTCTACTCACATAGTTAGGAAATATGACCATATCAACATTTCCTGGAACATCAAGAAGCAACTGCCTTAAAGAATACTCCCGAGCACCAGCCGGGTGTATTAATTCATCAGTATCAAGATGAAGAATCCAGTCCATATCAGCATCCTGACATTTCAACATGCACAGCATTGTGTTGATCAACCAAATAGGCACCAACACATAATAATTAAAAAAACTGAGGAAAAAGAAATTGTACAACAAAACAGTTGTCATACCCTTGCCATAACAATAGCCATCTCCATATTGAGGGATTGCTTCACAAAAAGTTCATAATTGCATGGCTTATAAAAGAAACCTGCCAGCCATGTCTCGTTCCAAATACGGCTGATGCAACCAACCATATAAATAATTAGTATAACAAAACTATTTTTTGGAAACTGAAGAATTAGAACAACAATACCTACGTATCCTGAAGATAAGAGAGCTAAAGTATACTTCAATAATAAGTTAGCAGAACCCAAACAGTTAGTTAGTTAGTTAAAACAGTTAGATCGTTAGAGAGACCTAAAAGGATACGAACAGTATGAGGGAAATAACAGAGACCATTTTTGGTATTGCGAAAATAGGTTGGGAGGGAGAGCCAGGACTCGAATTTCCAAGGGTTAGGAGAGTTAATTCTCTGTATTCATTCTTTTTCATCTTCCCACTTGATTCTGCAATCACCTTGATTCAAAACTAGGGAGAATAGTGATATTCAATAAAAGTTATGTCTTTCTACCTGTTTTTTACTATTTTCTGGTCCATTTCCTATTAACTGGTATCAAAGTTCCAGATCTGGGAGCTGTGGATACTGAATTTTTAATATGATTCCAACATTTGAAGGAGTGGAGGCATATGGGAAGTTGATCAGCATGGAGCAGCACTTCAGTGCTGCATGAACACCAGAGGCTGAGAAGCTACCAATGCCTGTGAAGGCTCCAAGAGGTTGTGCTTTAAGCTGGTGGCTCTGGTGGAAATGACACAATCTAAATGCGACTTGGTGGACCTTCATGAAATGCATGATCAAACGGTTCCAACCGGAGTATGATTTAGGTCAACCATTCGGGGTATGGAAAAAGGAACAAGACTGTTGCAACCAAAGACAACCAAAGAGGGGAATCCCAAAGGGATCAACCAGTCTATATTCTGGATCAACAACTAAATGCGAAACAGTTCAATGGATTGGGGAGGGAGGTTGCGACAGGGAGATCATTTGGATACCTCCAGGTTCAAGGAGCACTTTTGTGGAGGAAGACCATCCTCTTTTCCCAAAACAAAACTGATATCTTTTATTTACCACCTATTATTTATATCCTGTTATTTCTCTCTCTCTCTCTAACTAGCTAACTGTTCTAACATGTTGTAAATAATATTGATTTAGTTATTATTTAGTTTATTGTTGTATTGGGCCAAGCCCTTTGTTGTATTGGGCCAAGGCCTTTAGGTTAAAAGTAGGTCACATATTCTATATAAATAGAGAATCCCTTGTACACATTATTTACAATTCTAAAATATATCAGAATACCCTTTTTCAAGTTGGTATCAGAGCTCTCGATCTTGAGGGCTCTGCTTCCGCGCCTACGAAACCCTTTTTTTGTTTTCCATCTCTCGCTGCCATCAGCCGCCACCGGAAAAATTTTCCAGGGACCTCTTGGACCGAGAGATCATTGCTTCTCTTTGTTTTTCTCTCATCTTCCTCAATAACAAGACCCCAAACTGAACCGTTCCACGTCACCTCCAAACAGAAGCGTTTTTCACTAACCAAGAACATTGTTCATCGCGATTGACCTTCTTTTTGGCGGCCATTCAACTCCGATCAGCCCCAGATAGGTTCGCAACCCTTGGACGACCTTCGCCTGAAAAGCCCAGCCCGATCGAACGTCAAACGCGCCTCCACGCGCCGCTTCTTTCCCTGCGCGTGAATCTCACGCGCCGCCAGCTTCACCGGCGCGTGACAGCGCGTGACGGTTGCTATTGGCTGCGGACCGGTGCAGTCTTGACCGACTCTCCAATCTCGTTCTGGATCTGTGCTCACCTCTTTGATCGGACCTCGTTTGGTAATTTTTCGTGATTTTTTGGCTTCTTAGTACTATTCCTTGAGTTGTTTTGCAGTATGGCCGCTTCCGACGGTGATTCAACTCTAAACTTATCTGAAAAAAATTCTACCTCATCTGTGGTGACCCCTCTTGGTCACAATGATCTTCCAAATCTACATCAGAGTTATCGATTTGACGGATCAAATTATTTGTCATGGTCTCAGTTCATTCGTACTACCATCAAGAGTCGCAATAAGATTGCTCATCTTGATGGCCCTGCTCCTGCTGCCACGGATCCCGATTTTGCTGTTTGGGATAATAAGGATTCTCTTATCATGACTTGGTTGTGGAATTCGATGACTCCTGAAGTGGGTCGTCATTGTATGTTCTTGTCTTCTGCTATGGAGATTTGGGAAACTGTCCGCTCCACTTATTCCTTGAAACAGGATATGGCTGCGCGCTATGAATTGCGCAATAAAATATTCACTACAAAACAAGATTCTTTATCCGTGACTGAGTACTATGGCACCTTGAAGGAGTTATGGACTGAACTTGATCAATTTCAGAGTTTGAAGATGAAATGTACTGCAGATGCTACTGCTTTAGCCAAGGAGGTAGAAAATGAGCGTATTTTTGATTTTCTTGCTGGTTTGAATTCCGAGTATGATCCTATTCGGGTTCAGATACTTGGCAAAGAAACTTTTCCATCCCTTTCTGCTGTTTTCAATACTGTTCGGGGAGAGGAGAATCGTCGGGGTGTTATGATGAACCCTGATAAATCTGTCATGTTATCATCAAAAGATGGTGCTGCTTCTAAACCCACTGATGGGTCTGCTATGATTTCAACAAAAAAAGATGGTTCTACTTACAGGAGTTCCTTTCCAAAATATTCTGATGGAGCATCTTCTAGACCTAAGAAAGATGATCGCTGGTGTTCTTATTGTAAAAGAACAGGTCATATCAAGGATCTATGCTATCGCCTCCATGGAAAACAAACTGTCTTAGAAAAGATGGCAAGGATGCGTGGTCAAGCGCATTTTACTTCTTCTGATATAGCTCCTACACCTAATGAGACCCAACCTGCATTTCGTCCAGATGAGTTGGAACGACTTCGAACCATACTTGATTCTCTGAGTAAGCCATCTGGTACTAGTGATTTGGCTATGACTGGTATGAGCTCCAAAATTTCTTCTTTTCTTACTTCATGTATTGATTTTAAACATTCTTGGGTTGTTGATTCTGGTGCTACTGATCATATGGCTTGTTGTGCTGACCCCTTTGTTTCTTATAACCCTACCATTGGCACTCATACGATAGCCGTAGCTGATGGCTCCCATACATCAGTTGCGGGTTCTGGTAACATAAAATTACAGCCTTCCTTACATCTCAAAGATGCTCTTCATGTCCCTAAACTTTCTACTAATCTTCTTTCTATTCATAAAATTACAAAAGATTTAAATTGCACTGTAACCTTCTTTCCTACTCACTGTGTTTTTCAGGATCTCGCCACAGGGAAGACGATTGGGGGTGCTAAAGAGCAAGGTGGGCTGTATTATCTGGTGTCACAATCTCCTGCAACTCATGTTAAGGATCACATCTTACTGTCACATGGCCAGTCAACTGCTGATTCTCTGATTTGGCTTCATCATAAGCGCTTGGGACATCCTCCATTTAGTTTACTCAAGTCTTTATTTCCGTCTTTGTTTTTGTCTAAGTCTGTTGAGTCTTATCATTGTGATGTTTGTGAGTTTGCTAAGCATCATCGTGTGTCTTTCCCTTCTAGTATTACTAAAAGTGTTGAACCTTTTGATCTTATTCATTCTGATGTTTGGGGTCCTTCTAAGGTCCCTCATTCTTCTGGAAATAAATGGTTTGTTTCTTTTATTGATGATTGCACTCGTGTAACTTGGGTTTACTTAATGCATGAAAAGTCTGAGGTACCAAAACTGTTCTTTCAATTTTATAAAATGATTGAGACTCAATTTTGTAAAAAAATCAAAAGACTAAGGACAGATAATGGTACTGAATATGTCAATCACTCTTTTTCCCAATTTATACAAAATCAAGGTATGATTCATGAACTTACATGTGTAGACACCCCTCAACAAAATGGGGTTGCTGAAAGGAAAAATCGTCACCTTCTTGAAGTTGCTCGTGCCTTATTGTTTCAAACACATGTACCCAAATGCTATTGGGGAGATGCCATTCTTACTGCAGCATTCTTGATCAATCGTCTACCCACTCAGGTTCTCGATCATGTAAGTCCTATTCACTCCATGACTTCTTCTTTTTCTTCTATTCCAACTTTGCAAAGTCTTCCTCCTCGAGTGTTTGGGTGTGTTGTCTTTGTTCATATTCATAAACAGCATCGCAGTAAGTTGGATCCTAGGGCTCTTAAATGTGTCTTCCTTGGAAATGCTCCTGATAAGAAGGGCTACAAGTGTTATCACCCTGGAAGTCGGAAATTTTTTGTTTCTATGGATGTTACATTTCAGGAATCTGAGTCCTTTTTCCAAGGTCCTCATCTTCAGGGGAAGAATGATTCACCAGAAGACTCATCACCTTCCTTCTTTGAAACTTCAGTGTCTACTCCTTCACCTGTGTCAGTGTCTCTTCCTCTTGTTCCTGTTCCTAATGTGTCTGTGACTGATCCTCCTATGACTGATACATCAAGTACACAAGAGATACGGAAGATTGCAACACCTGAATTGGTATATCAAAGAAGGAAACAGCCCGCATTGCCTCAACAGCAACCTCAATCGTCTGAACCACTGGTAAGTCTTGAATCTCATATTTCTGATCATGATACTTCTGATGACTTACCAATTACTACTGCTTCTGATGATTTACCCATTGCTTTAAGAAAAGGAAAAAGATCTTGTTCCAAGAAATCTTGTTCTTCCTGTCCCTCTTGTACTCAATACCCTATCTCCCATTTTGTTTCCTCTGCTAATCTTTCTGTGCAGCACAAAAACTTTGTTTCAGCACTAGATTCTACTTCAATCCCAAAATCAATACATGAAGCTTTGAGAGATGGGAATTGGGCTCAAGCCATGCAAGAGGAGATGAATGCGTTGGAGAAAAATAAAACATGGGAGGTTATTGATAGACCCAACGGAAAGAAAGCAGTAGGGTGCAGATGGGTTTATACCCTAAAATATAATTCTGATGGCACTCTTGAGAGATACAAGGCTCGATTAGTCGCCAAAGGTTACACTCAAACCTATGACATTGATTATGAAGAAACCTTTGCTCCAGTTGCAAAAATGAATACAGTGAGAATCTTGTTGTCCCTTGTTGCCCATTACAATTGGGATATAAATCAATTTGATGTGAAAAATGCTTTCCTCAATGGTGAGTTAGAAGAAGAAGTCTACATGGAAATCCCGCCTGGTTTTGATTCTGTGAAGGGGGAAAATAAAGTTTGTCGATTAAAAAAGGCCTTGTATGGATTGAAGCAGTCACCTCGTGCTTGGTTTGGGAGGTTTACTAAGGTTATGATGACCTTAGGATATAGACAGAGTCAAGGAGATTACACTCTTTTCTTTAAGCACTCCCAAAACGGGAAGCTTACTGTGCTCTTTGTATATGTTGATGATATTATTATCACAAGTAATGATTTTGTGGAGAGACAGATTCTGCAGACACGGCTTGCCTCTGAGTTCGAAGTCAAAGACCTTGGGAAACTGAGATATTTCCTAGGGATAGAAGTAGCTCATTCAAGCAAAGGAATTTTTATCAGCCAAAGGAAATATGTTCTTGATCTTCTCAAAGAAGCAGGAAAGCTCGGGTGTAAACCCTCTAATACTCTTATTGAGCAGAATCACAAGATGGGCTATGAAGAAGAGAGTCCTCCAGTTGATAAAGGACAATATCAACGGCTAGTTGGGAAATTGATATATCTGACCCATACTAGACCAGACCTAGCTTATGCTGTTAGTGTTGTCAGTCAGTTTATGCACAATCCAAAGGAAAAACACATGCAGGCTGTAGAGAGAATTCTTCAGTATCTCAAAGGTACTCCTGGTAAAGGATTGTTATTCCGACGTGATGGCAATCTATCTTTAGAAGTCTACACAGATGCTGATTATGCTGGATCCATGACTGACCGTCGTTCTACCACTGGTTATTGCATGTTTCTTTGCGGTAACTTGGTGACATGGAGAAGTAAGAAACAAGATGTGGTTGCCAGATCAAGTGCAGAAGCTGAATTTCGAGCTATGGCTCAAGGCATTTGTGAGTTACTGTGGCTGAAAATTGTACTTGATGATCTCAAAATAAAATGTGAGAGACCTATGAAGCTGCTATGTGATAATAAGTCCGCTATTTGTATAGCTCATAATCCAGTTCAACATGATCGGACTAAACATATTGAGGTCGACCGCCATTTCATCAAAGAGAAACTTGATAGCGGGTTGATTACCACTCCATACATTCCCACTGGGCGTCAATTAGCTGATCTATTAACAAAGGGGCTTCCTTCAGATAGATTTCAAGAACTTACTAGCAAGCTGGGAATGATAAATATCTATTCCTCAGCTTGAGGGGGAGTGTTGTAAATAATATTGATTTAGTTATTATTTAGTTTATTGTTGTATTGGGCCAAGCCCTTTGTTGTATTGGGCCAAGGCCTTTAGGTTAAAAGTAGGTCACATATTCTCTATAAATAGAGAATCCCTTGTACACATTATTTACAATTTTAAAATATATCAGAATACCCTTTTTCAAGTTAACATCTAACTAAATAACTACTTAACTGTTGGGGGTCTGCTAACATAATATAAACAGTATAACATGGACAAGGAAAAATAAATAAAGTTTTATGGCAATGAGCATGAACACAAACAATAAAAGAAGCATGAACTTGAATAATTAGAAGTGTCATCATGGAGGTACTGAAACATCAAACTGTTATGGTGAAAACCATCCTGCATATCTAAATGCAAATTGGGAAACTACATAGAACATTATTACCAATTTACCATTGCAAATTACAAAATCAATTCAAAGGATGAGAATCAGTAATAAAATGGTAAAATTAATTAACCTCTTAGCCTGTTGTTCTTCCAGCTCTCTTGTTCTATATATAACCTTTACACCCTAGTTAAATCACATAAACCAAATTAGAATAATATCATAAGGGAAGAGAAAGGAGGAAAGCAAAATAGATCAAAGGAATTGAATCCTGATTCCTGAGATGGATATAAGAATAAGTTTGTCTACTTACAGGAATTGATTGCAGGACCTTTGATACTTCAGGAGAAGCAGCCTTCCCCTCCACAAAAAGAAAAAAGTTTGTCACTCCAATTACTTTATGATAAAACATCCAAGGTAGAATCTGCTCAAGCCCTGCTGATGTGCTACTCGTAACACAAATCTACATATCAAGAAGAAAATGTGAACCAAATCAATACTAATACTTCCATAAAATCTGTAAAGATAAAGTAAATCAATACTAATACTTCCATAAAATCTGTAAAGATAAAGTAAATCAAGTTCTCATACTAAAATTGATGGAAAAAAAAAAAGGCTTTCTCTTGATAAAATAGCTTAAACATAAGAGCCCTAACTGTCAAACATATTTTTAGAAACAATCTTCATTTTTCACAGCGAAAATTACAATTAACAAAAATAAATCTGTACACTAACTCAATTTACAAACAACCCAACAAACGCAGATTCACATAAATCATACGCTAGTACTAACATAATTTACTAGAAATTCAACTCATCTTGGATTAAATCTTGAATTAAAATTCCTATAAGATCTCTAAAGATGTAAAAGGCTAGTGCTAATAAAATTGCCTGAAAATAAGAACAATAACACAGACATAATTTTAGAAACAACCTTCATTCTTCTCATTAAAAAAGAAGAAGTAATTAATCAGACCAATAAAATTTCTACACCAACCCATGAAACACACAGATCACATGACCTCACACACCAAAACTTGCATAATCTACTGAAAATCCACCTCAGCACGGATCAAATCTATAATCAAAACACCCACCAAGAAGAGAACCCTTTTGCTTCAAATGACAAATTAGCACACCCCAAATTTCCAATAAACAAAACCCAAAATTGAAACCAACCCATGTCAACAAATCAACGAAAGAACAAACCTTTGGCCTTAGACTAGCTCCATAGTCAAGCTTCCAGTTATGGTAGTAAGGGAAGGAAGGGGAAGAGGTGCGTCCAAGATTCACACAGTCAGAGGAAGAGGAATGGGAGAGAGGGGAAAGAGGAGAAGGGTCCATACCAGGGAAGTGATGGGAACCTGGAGGAGACAAAAGGGTGGTTGGATCGGTGATGCCACCACGCCATTGAAGGATGAATGCTATGGCTGCCAAGGACACAGGGAGAATAGTGAGAAGAAGGAGGATCTTTGAGGTGAAAGAATGTGAAGAAGAAGATGATGATGAAAAAGTAGAGGAAGAAGGGGTGGAGCGAAGAGGAGCATGGAGGTGGTGGTGGTGGTTGGTCACGGGCATGGTTGATGCAGTGGTTCACACCAAACCAAGTCACATACGCAAACAAACCTTGGGTGACTGTGTAAGAAGTAAACAAGGAACAAGGATGTCGAAGCTGCTTTACTTTATTTTTAATTTTTTTTCCGAGTATTTAAGTATAACAGAAAACAATTTTTTTTTTCTTTCTAATTTTTCTATCACATCTTTAATTTTTTTCATTAAGAATACTTAAAAGCTCAGATGAAGGGAACAAACGCAAATAAATCTCTTGGAGGCGTATTTTTTTTATCAGACAATTGTGATTTTCAGCAATATGATGAAAACATTCAATTTATAATAATATCTAAAAATTAAAAATTTAGAAATATTCAGTTTTCCGAAAATCTTAAAAACAATTTTGTACCAAACTCTTCTTTTTCTTACTACTTCTTGTATCAATTTTATTATTGTTGTGTCAAAATCAAATATAAAGTTCTCACTTGATATTATTTTATAATCAATGATCTGATTTTGATTCAATAATAACAAAATTGATAATAAAAGGTAATAATAAATATAATATATTTCAAAAAAAATTACAATAATTATGAGAACTAATTAATGTATAATTATTTCAAGTTAATTAATATTTTCAAATTTGAATGTTTCGCATGTCAATAAGTTGTGTCCCAAGGCCACTGTTCTAGATCTATAGCATGGGTCTCATGTTTTAGACAATAAGAACTCGGACTAATCCTAATCCGAATACGAATTAGCCTTATCCATAAAATAGTTTGAATTTTGCCCAAACTCTTATGCTCCAATGTGAACAATTTATATAAATAAAGAGTTAAACCTCATATAAGCATTCATTTTAAACCCTAACTTCCTTTATTGCCACTATATGCACAGGCACACATTTTAAGTAAAAAAAAAATTATTTATATCTCTATATTAAGTAAAAAATTTGTTTCTAAAGAAAATTTTAAATGCATTAAAAAATATAATAAAAAAAAAGTGTTATTTAATAGTCCCATTTGGGGCTCCATGAATATACATGTGCATGTTTTCCTTCTCTTTACCAATGCAGTTTCACTCATTTCTTCCATTTAACTGTGAATGATATAGTGTTGTAAGATTGTAAATAACATTGGGATACACTAAGGTAGGAGTGTCCAAGGCCTTATAAACTGCACACGCCCCCTCACACGAGAGCCCACTGGGCTTGAAGTGTGGACAATGCGACTCACCTACCTGTGCAAACAAAGAAATTTCACTTGAAAGAAAGTGGGGGGCGGCGAGGATCGAATGGCTCTGATACCATGTAACGAACCTTGGGATACACCACCCCAAAACTAGCTCGAAGGGTGGGAGTGTCTAATGCCTTATAAACTCCACATTAGTTGAACATACAACCAATGTGGGACTATATATCTCAACAAAGACTATTGTCATCATCGTAACCATCAATGTTGAAACTTAGCACTTTATGCATGTCCTGAATCACAGACTATGATGCATTTGACGAGCTTAGATTCTCATTGTTAGTTAACAAATGTTGAGCGATCTATAAGAAATGAATGAAACACATAATAATATGGAAAAAAAAAAAAAAAATCTTCAAAAATTTGTGACTGCAAGTGCAGTCACTTGTGGCAACGGAGGTTCGCGAGTGCATCACCCTTGTTGCCTTCAATCATTTTTTTTTTTGTGCATAGTAATCTGTAATCCTTTAGGGAATGTTTGGTAGAGAAAATATTTTTTTTCACTAGAGAAATGTAATGACTAGGAAAATATTGAGAAAATAAGTTTGATAGAAAAATGAGAAAAAAGTTGTTTGATAAGGTGAAAAATTACGGCGAAAATTGGTTTAAGTTTTGAAAGTCTATGTTTGGTAAAAAGTAAAATATTGATGGAATAATTGGTGTGAATTACGAAAATGGGCATGGAAATTTTGAAACTGAAAAAACAATGAACACTTTCACTCTGAGTCTCTTTGGGTCATTTTGGACATTATTTTCTGCTCATTCTTTTGTTCCCCATTCAACCACAAATTACCACCTTCCATGTGGGTTTCCAACACAGTGCAGCTATAGCTATTTTTCACAAAATTTTCGTTGCCTGGGTACTCAATTTTGCTAAGAGATTTTTTGTAAATCTTCTACCAAACGCTGGCAGCTTCAAATCCCTATCCCATTTGCCTTGCTATTTGAGAAAAAAACTGCTACCAAACGCTTCCTTACTATTGTCTCTTCTATAGACTCTATTAACTTACATATACAACATTAATTATGACTTTCTCGGATTAAACAGTCACCTCTCTTGAATGACATAGTGTGGCACCCCTTCCTTGCCATTTTTCGCTTGGTGATCACTATATACTCTTATAACAGATCCACCAATGTACAACAACACCTTGACACTTTCAACACTATCACGTCACGTTGATGTCAAGTCACTTGTATGAAATTCAATGTAAAGCTTTTGGAGACTACCATAGGCATTTGGTTCTTATCTTTACCCGCCCGCTTGATGGCTATGATGCATGGATACGTGACACCACATGACACACCGACATGTTAATTCTAAAAAATATTATATTTTGATACGTTGAGACACGTTTTGATATTAAATAAAATTTTTAATATATATAATATAATTTATATTTAATACATATAAGAGTCCATAATAAGTCATATAATCAATCAAATATTTAAATTTCATAATATAAATATAAATATAAATAATTTTTTCGTACTTTGTTAATTTTTCATGTCAAATTTTATAACAAAAAAATTAATTTATAAATTATTTTTTTTATATTTAGTTAACAAAATAAAATTAAGATTTAAAAAAAAAAAAAAAAACGTGTCCGAACTTTAACCGCGTGTCAGAAAAAGTTGACTGCGTGTTAGAAAAACGTGTCGGAACGTGTCTGAGAGTTGACTGCGTGTCCCCAAATATTGACCGCGTGTCAGACGCGTGTCCGAGCGTGTTCGTGTCGAATACGTGTCTGACAAGCAAATTTTCAGAAAAAGACCATGTCTGTGCTATATTTCTTGATGGTATAACTAATATTTTGTATTCTGATGAGGATCCTTATTTTACTTTGAATTTGGGTCTATGAATAGTTACCGTTAAAATTTTCTAATTTCTATTTATATTTTCTTAAAAAATATGTGACTTGTAAAGAGTGACACTAAGACAAATATAATATAAACAAACTGAACTTAACTTACATCGGGTGAATCAACATAAATCGGCATTGTCAATATTCTCTCACCCTTTTTTCTTCTTTTCTATTTTGCAATTCATATTTGTGTGTGCGTCGAATTAACAGCGCAGTTTCTAATGCACTTTTCCACTAATAGGGGAAAGGAAATCGTTGAAGGAATGAATATATGGGTCATTTGAATAGAGATGCCATTTAGATTCGAAACCTCGGCCCGCCATAACAAGCTTAAGGCCCAGCTTATTTGCTTTAGCTCAGTTTGACCTGAATGAGCACTGGGCCCAATCCATTAAGAAACGAAACGATTTCCTTTTGTCATTAACAAACTTTATTTCCTTTTTCTTTTTCAGGTTTGAACTTTATTTTTTTCCGTTACAGTTAACTAAGTCGTTGTCTCTTCTCTCTATATAAAGGACTTTGCTTTTGGAAGTTAAATACACTCAGAATCCTTGTTGGAAACTGGTTGTCTTTGATTTGATTAATCTCGTTAGACGTTTTCAACTGTTTGTGTTATTAATGCAATTTCCTTTTCATTTAGAATTTTTTTTCTTTTGTTAATGTTATCTTCTAATCTATTGTGCTATGCGGGAACGTGTGTCGTTATTCCTATATCTTTATTATCTCTATTTCTACTTATATAATATTTATTTAATTGTTCTAAAATTCTTTTTTTTTTCTTAATCAAACTAATTGTCTAAAATATTTTTTAATTATCACTCCTATTTTATTTACATTTCTTACTTTAATTCAAGTTAATTTAAAAATATTTTAGTTTGTTTAATATCACTCTTATTATTAATGTGGCTATCAAATATTTTATCCATTTACAATTCACTGACTTAATGTAATTGATTAAACCTTAAGTAGTAAATTGCTTTTCTCGAAGTTATCTAACTCTATACATACCTAAATAATATAAAAGTCAATAATAATGAACAATAATCAAGATGAACTAACAAACCACAATATAAAATTTGCATGCCTAAATTTTTACCGTTTTTTTTTATCAAGAAAATATTCAATAAACCCATGTCAATAAATTTTTTGGCATCAAACCTTTTTTTTTTGTACATTATCACTGTTTTTAATAAAAAAATAAATATCATAAACCATAAACCTTAAATGTTAACTTGTTAGGTAATTTTATGTGTTAAAGTTATCCAGAATTATTCTCTTGAATTCAAAATTTTGTTAATAAAAATTTACTAAACTTATTTATTTCCTTTCATATGATTTCTATAAAATATTAACACACGAAAATATAAAAGAATATCATATCTTAAGAAATCATAAATGATCTGGATATTAATATTAGCCCAGTATATAAAGTCAACACTCAAAAGTCTTCTTCTTTAAACAAAGACTGCAGTCAATAAAGACTACAACATCTTCTCTATCTTAAGCCTATCTCATCAAGCTCCTAAGTGTTAAATGTTACAGCTATATTACTTCATCACTAAGACACCACTACAAACAACTACCCACAAGAACTAATGACAAAGACTTGCTGCCTCATCTCCTAAAGATCTTGTTCCTTTAAAAATCCATGGATTAAAGCTGCTCCAACTGCAAGCTCGTCTGACTCAAGGTGGTTCCAAACCATTTATGTAGAAAAAAATCACATGGTCAGCCCAAATGTAAAAATGGTTCTGATCAATAAATATTTTTTAAAAAGATAGATTGCAAAAAGTAAGAGTAATATAATAATTACTAGTCTAATATCAGTTACAAATATTTTTGAAACTTATTAAATGAGTAACATTTTTTTAATAGTAGACTATAAATTGGATTCTAAAGTAAGGGACATTTTAAAAATACTAAATAAAAATTAATTAAATAGAAAATGACATAAACCCAAAAGAGTTTGATAAACACTCCCGAGTTTTGCTTCAAGAATTGTTTCCCTAAAATGTTGTTCGTATCATTGAGATTAGGCCTTGATAGACAAAGCTAACTAAACCCTGCTTGGTTAATCTATTTTTGATTAGACAAACATCTTTTTCATTCAATGGTTCAATAATGAGAAGTCATTTAAAAGTAAACTATAATGTGACAAAGTCTCTGCATTTGGCTTTCAAATAACCGACCAAAACCTATCTTCTCTCTCTTTATTAAAAGATGAGATGACAATGTATTATTACAGTTCCTCTCATTGGGTCCTTTTACAGCTGTCTTCACTCTTTATAACCCAATTTTTCTTTGTTTTCTTCCGCACATTCTGTGCCCATTTGCACATTAGGTGTCACACACACATTCAATTATGCACATGTCCCTACCAATGTCTCCTTATACTTGTTTGACATTGTAAAACTGTGTGTTCCAATATATTCTAGTGCCAAAAGTTATTTGGTTATATATGCACAATTGTTGATGTGACAGCTTTGCACATATGACATATCTAACTGTTACCTACCTATGCAGAATTATGAGCTCAAGTGTGCAATAGCATTTTAAGTTCCCACCTAAAAAATAACAAATCCTCCTATACAAGGTTTCTGACAAAAGAGGTTTCCGACGTTAGATTATATGCAATTTTATTCTTATAATTTTATAAAAAATATTTTTAAAATTTGAATTCGTGATTTTATAATCACATGAAACAATTTTATTGTTATTCCAAAATATATATATATATATATATATATATATATATATATATATATAAATAAAGAGTTATCATTTTTCAAATTGCAAAATATCAAGCTTAAAATCACAATTATACATGGGTAAGTAAAAATATTAAATACGAGAAATAAATGAGAATCAATGACATTCAGCAATTTGAAAAATAATTTCAATATATATATATATATATATATATATATATATAAGAAATAATTATATTATGTAATAGAAACAAGGTAGTGGGGTCCACTATTTTTTAGAAAAAAAGAAAAGATAGTAGACCACACTATCTTATCTTTATTGCATAAGATAATTATCTTATGCATCATAAGATAAATAGACTCATATATATATATATATATATATATAAGAAAAATATTTTTTAAGCTGCTTGAGATATATTTATCTCCGATCAGCCCAAAACTACGTCATTTTATTTATTTATTTTCTTATATTAATTGATTCATCTTTGAATGGTTATAATTCCTTTTTTCTCTCTTTTCATTTATCACCATTGATCCATCTTTGAACGGTTATGATTTAGCGGCCGGAGATAAAGTTATCTCAAGCAACTTGAGAAATGATAAGCCATATATATATATATATATGGCTTATCATTTCTCAAGCTGCTGGAGATAAAGTTATCTCCAGCTACTAAATCATAACCGTACAAAGATAGATCAATGGTGATAAAGGAAGAGAGAGAAAAGGGAAATCATAACCATTCAAAGGTGAATCAATACATATAAGGAAATAAATAATCAAAACGACGTAGTTTTGGGGTGGCCGGAGATAAATTTTTCTCAAACAGCTTGAAAAATGTTTTTTTCTATATATATATATATATATATATATATATATATATATATACGAGACATGTTATATTTACAAACCTTTTTGTTTACAAACTCTTACAAACTACACTATCTTCTCCCGGGAGAAGACAGTGTAATTTGTAAAAATTTGTTCAAAAAGTTTGTAAACGGATCCTTTCCCTATATATATATATATATATATATATATATATATATATATAATAGGTTATTCTATCTACTTTTTTTATTTATATTTGTCTACTACTCTCTAACACTATAAACCATAATCTCAACTACTTTTATCATTTTTCTCTCCTATTGAGATTCTGATCTAATGGTGTTGGAGAGTGATAGGCAAAAAAATGTAGGTAGAATAATCTACCCCTATATATAAATAAGATTAATATCAAAATTGAAAATATAACTAACACCTTGTGATTGATCTATGTCATACTCTATTCTTGTAAGATGATACACACTAGCTACTAGTCTTCTCGGTGCTACATCATAGACACATTGGGAACGTAGATAAATGTAACCATATATATGCAAACCAAACTTCTTCTCAGAGAAGGATAGATGTGACGATTCAGGTTAGATCATATGTAGATCCAACTTTCTATTCACATGTGGATTTCAGGCGGTCCGGGGGACCATTATGACTTCTCTCTTCTCGAGAATTCGGTCTTATTCCCTTTTCGTCTTAAACCTTGGGATTGATCCAATCTACAATCCGCGGAAATGGGAAAAAAAATTCAATGAATTTTTGTTTTGTTTTTTAACAATATTTTTTAGTGGGAAGTAGAATTGCCTTTTCTGAATATCTCCAAAATCGACTTTCATTTTTTTATTATAATTTTAAAGAACTCAAATGAATTTGTTTCTAGTTTTAAATGAAAGAACAAAATTGTTTGACCTTGCCTTTTGCTTGTTATTCTAGAGATCGACTTTCATTTTTTTATCCTATTTTTAAAGAACTCGATAGAAAGATGAAAAAATTGAAAATTAATTTTTCTCTAGTTTTAAATGAAAGAACAAAATTGTTTGACTATATATATATATATAAGAAATTTGACTTTTGGGGTAATGCCGTATGAAATCAAAGCTGGAGCAAGGAAATGCCATACTCTTAGGTCTGTGTTTCAAATGGCAGATAGTAGTTGCTATCCATATTAGACATAGACCACAGGAGATAAATCCTGACCGTTCATGAGCAAATTGACAAAAGGGGCGTACAGGTAAAGCTGTTCTTTTAGGATTAAAAGGTTATGGGTCAAATTCAGAAACAGTCTATTGTAATTATATAAGGGTAAGACTGCATACAAGAATTATTTTCACCCACACTCGCTATTCAGATTTAGCGTATAGTGATTTTTTTTTTTTTGGTTTTTTAGTTCATGAGCAAATTGACAATCCTATTATTATAAATGAAGGGCCGGTATTCATTGCTATGTTTGCTATTTATTGATTAAATTACTGTCCAGTGGAGGATGTTTTTGTCATTTCAGACCCAACAGAGGTATGAACATGCCTGCAAATGAGAGATGGGGAAAAGAAAAAAAAATGAGATGAGGACCCATGAAGCTGAGAGCAATTGGTCATTGTTTATTTCATAGTCCTTTCTTAATGAAAACAACATGGATCTGTTTCTTTATCTTGAAGGCCCACACTTTGAACAGATAAAGCTCATCATGCATGAGGAAGATGAAAAATGTGAATGATTGTTGTAGCACCCATATAAAAATCTCATTCACTTCACAAAAAGTTGAGCCAAAAAAATATATTGATACCTGTGCACATTATGAAATCTATCCAAAGTTCCGCATTGTTGGGTATTTGATACTATAATAAAGAATGTTTTCTGATTTCAAAGCTATTCCTTCTGAATTTAATGATAGCATAGTGCTTTTTTTCCAAGCAACTAGTTCTTTTATATAGTGATTCACTGATTCTTGTCTTTTTTAAAGATTTTATGGCATTTCATAAGATGGGTAACTATCAACTGTGATGTTAGATCTCATTCAATCTACATCACTTTTTTTTTTCAACTCTCTTGATTTGTGTGCCTTAAAGTTACTCTGAAAGCAAAGTTCTGATAAATGTGCATGTTTTTGGTCTTTGCAACGACTACTAACTAGAGCCTATAAGAAGCTAATTCTATGACAAGTTCTGCAAATTGTTCCTTCTTTTTTGGACAAGTCTAATGTTTGGGTTTGCACAACTCCATTACTTAAATGCCTATTTGCAAACCAATTGTACCTTTCACCATCTACTTATTCACACTAACCTCAATCAAAAACCAAGAATATATCTGTTGTGTATGAGAGGATTCCTATGGACATTTTTTCAGATCAAAGAAATTGAAGTTGGTCAATGTGATATTGTTAAATGGCCAAGAAGGGTTGGTTTAGTATGTTAAAGAAGCTCTTCATATGGGAAACACATTCCTCACAAGAGAAGGTAAATGTTTTGCTTCTTTAACAAATTCTTTAAGTAAGATTATGCTTCTCATGAAACAAAAACTTGTATTCAGAAGGAGAAAAGAAGGAAATGGATATTTGGGAGGCAGAAGACAAAGAGATTGCCTCCAATTAAAGCCTCATCGCCATCAAAAGAAGAAAGACTAAGGGAAGCTGAGGAAGAACACAGCAAGCATGCTTTAACAGTGGCCATTGCTTCAGCTGCTGCTGCTGAAGCTGCTATTGCAGCTGCTCAAGTTGCTGTTCAGGTTGTTAGGCTCCAATCTTCCCATCAACATAAAGAAAAACCAGAAGAATTTCAACCTGTTAAAACTAGGCATGATGCTTCTCAATCCACATACCAATTGCAGAGAAAGATTGAAGAGTCTTCAGCCATCAAAATTCAAACAGCATTTAGAGGTTACCTAGTGAGTTTTCCCAAACTCTCATTTTTTATATATATCAGCTCAAATCCTTTTTCAACCATGTTCACCTTTTTCTGCTAAGTGCTCAAAAGGGTTCAGCTAAATTTGAGAAACACAATATAATTAGTAATACACTAACTCAAGGTGAACTAAGTATCATATACTGAAACTTGTTAGAAAATAAGCTATCACTAATTTAGTATATATCTTCAACCAATTAGTGATTTCCCCAGCATGGTTAAGGTAACTTGGGAACAGAAAATAGATTTTTATATCTCAAATTTCACAAGTTTAACCCCAAAGAGAGGAAAATAAATAAGGAAAATTGGGGAGAAAAGTCATGGTTGATGAAATTAAGAAACTGAAGTCACCTAAATAAATTCTCACACTTTGTATCCTCTTATTCACTGACTGGTAAGACATTGCAGGCAAGGAAAGCTTTGAAGGCATTGAAGGGAATAGTGAAGCTTCAAGCTATCATTCGTGGCAGAGCTGTGAGACGCCAAGCTATGAGTACTCTGAAGTGCTTGCAGTCCATTGTAAGTATCCAATCACATGTCATTGCAAGGAGACTCCAAATGGTTGAAGAAAGATGGGATTGTGGTGAAAATGAAGATTTGCAAGGTTCAAGAGACAAGATAATAAGGGTGAGCATAACAATTTGCCGTTGATCATTATCTCTCATCACATAACAAAAACAAAGATTCACTACCAAAACCATAATCTACTTTTTTATCATTATCAACTACATTTTACTTAACCTGTAGAATTTGAAACATAGTTACAAATTTTTCAGATCGACACAAACAGTGAGAATAGGTGGGATGATAGCATTTTATTGAAGGAAGAGGTAGATGCCTCTATCATAAGCAAGAAAGAAGCTATTCTCAAAGGAGAAAGAATAAAAGAATACTCATTCAACCATAGAGTAAGCTCCAAAACCTGTTTTTCTCTTTGTATTTTTCACACATTAAGGTTCTCATAGTAACTTTTACAAAAACCTCTCAGAGATCAGCTGAATCAGAAAGAAACAAAATAAATGGAAGATGGAAGTACTGGATGGAGCAGTGGATAGACACCCAACTTTCTAAGAGTAAAGAACTTGAAGATTTAGACTCAGTTTTCAGCTCACATTCTAGAACTAGAGAGGAATGTGGAAGAATGAAACTTAAGCTTAGAAATATTCAGAGACAAAATCAGGTTGAAGGGTTAGACTCTCCAAAACTTGCTTCAAGGAACTATTTTCCTCATAGGAGGCAGAGTTCACAGGGAGGAGAAGATGACAACTCATTTCCAAGCTCACCTGCAATTCCTACATACATGGCTGCAACAAAATCAACACAAGCAAAAGTAAGATCAACAATGTCCCCAAAATTAAGGACAGGAGGAAATTGGGACATAAATTCTGATAGTTACTCACCATGCAAGAAAAAGCTATCTATTGTAACTTCTATTAATAGTGAATTGCTCAATAGTGGTAGGATGGGGAAGCTAAGTAATAATCAGCAAAGATCTCCTTCCTTAAAGGGTCTTTCAAAGCCTACCAAACTCAAGCTAGACAATGAAGGTTCTCTCAGCATTAATTCAAACTACTCAGTGCCAAATTGAGATCTCAACAATGTTCATTAAAATGAAGTTATAGATACTGATGCTGCTTTCATTAGCATAGTCCATTGCACCCATGAGAGGGCTTGAAGTGGGAAAATTGTTTGTGTGATTATGTGCTGAGTAAAAATTATTCTTTCTGGTTGAGAATTGGACATTAATGTGACAGAAAGTTGTTAATTTCTTCACTAGTTAGTTGATTACTTTTGAGTGCTCTAAACCACATTTTACGGTGTTGTACATAATTGTCCTGGACTAGTAACCTAGCCAATAGCAGAGCGGGAAAATAATTTTAGCCTGTGCCAAGGCTATACCATTTTTTAAAATTAGCCGGTGCCAAGGTTATACTATTTTTGAAAAATCATCCAGTGCCAAGACTGTACCATAATATTTAAAGAAAATCTATGCCATTTTTTAAAATCAGCTAGTGCCTTGCTAGTCTCCAAATGGCTCCGCCACTGAACCTAGCTAAAGGCTAAAAAAAATTACCCCTATATGGTGACATGGTTATCCTAAAATTTGGTTGCAGAATAATCATATGAAAAATAATCATATCTTTATATTAGATAAAGAAGAACATGATATTCAACCAAATACAAAAGAGCATGATAAATTAAGTGACCAGATGACCTTTTTTTTTTTTTTTTTCAATTGGGTCAAGGGAGACTAGGTTGAAGTGTGAATGGACAATTGGGCCGACTAAGATTTATATGGGCTCTTGTTTCAAATTTTAACTTTTAAATGAAATTTTGGATTGAATTTTTTGTTAATTAATTAAAAAAATTAGCAAAGGAATCAGTATATTTTTCTGGATGGAAAAAATTGGGTGCTAATAACAGACGAAGACATCAAACTAAGTTAGAGTTTCTAAAAAATGGATCTCCAAAAGAGCAATAGGATTTGTTTAATTTGTTAAAGAATAAGAGACGACACAATACAAAATAAATTACACTTTGTTTAATTTTTTAAATAGTGGACAAAAGTATCTCTAGGAGCAACTCATAATTTTAAAATTTTTACCCCACACTAAATTATGTTACAAAATCTTGTCCATACTGCAAAAAGAGAAAAAAAACCAAAAACTGCTACTCATTTGTTACCTCAGTTTTATTGTATGTAAAAATAATACACAATATCAATGATATTATTATAAATTTTGCATTATTCTATTAATAGATATCACAATTTTTTTAATTATTTACATTGATCATAAAGAATTAACTACATCAAAAGTTATTGCATGACTCAACCACATCGCCTATCCATGTAAGATAAGTAAGGAGAGGGATCTTCCTCTCTAATGCTTTCTTGAAGTAGAAAAATCACCAATACATTCTCCATTCCAAAGGAGAAAATTCACGCATAAGTCTTCTCAAAATCAACTCTGATGATTGTACTAAAAGAAAAAGAAAATTCAACTCCGATGACCACGAATCTTTATTAAGCACCTCCTGATGTCTACTAATTAATAGGCACAAAAGCTGCGTTAATAGTATACATCACGTTTCTCAATTTATATAGCAACAATAATTTTAGTAACCTATTGTTCAGTCCTGGATAGACCGTATTGCTATACTGTAAGGTATGTGCTCAGAGATAATGTATATCAAGTGTATACTAGGCTTACAGCCGAGGTCCCAATCACTGCGCACAAGCAATAGGCTTATAGCCAAGGGGTGGGTGTGTGCACACTGTGGGCAGAAGTAATAAATGAGTTCTGAGTGTGTACCTGGGGTCCTTAGGCTCTTATTTATAGGATTACCTTCCTAGGCTTGTGCCTTTTGAGATCCCCAATCGTAGTAGGATTCAACCCTCCTTCTGTTGGGATGTGATCCTTATCTTATATCCTTTGGCTGTTTGGAGTTGTTGAGATGTTGCTGATTCCATATCTCACCAGATATTCTAGTAGGTAGTTGGGATATGATATTCGTATCCATAACAGTTGCCCCCTAGCTCGGTATTCCGGGGTCCGGGATGTCGAGGTTCCATTATGTTATCACGGATTCAGTTTATCCACGTTCATTGTTCTTGGGTTTGGACTTCCGAGTTTTTCGACGTCAGCATTCTGACTCAGTTGTTTTGTCGAGCTTATATTCACCACGCCTCTTGACCTTTTATGGTGTTTGCGTTTGAAGTCGGATGTAAGCATGTCAGATATTTTCCTGAACTTATTGTGAACTTTTGACTACCATTGACCCGAGCTTTGTTTTCCTAGTGCTGGATCGAGTTGACGTTCTAAGTCATGTTGCGACCTTCAGCTACGCCCTACTTTTCCTGACCTTTGAAGTCTAGGCGTTGTTTGAACACGGAAATCGAAACTTGGCCTTATCATTTATCCTGTCCTTCCGTGTCACGTTTGCTGTGACGGTTAAGGCGATCCACGTGTTTCGCGCTCGTTGGCAGTTCGTGCATCGTGCAGGGCGTTCTGCTTTACTTTTATGCAGGTTATGATGAAGTGCATTTAATGCATTCAGGGTGAAATCCCTTTTTGCCCTCCATCACTTAACCGTTTGGAAAAACTCTTCGCCTTCGCGCCTCCAGCAATTCGTCGTCCTTTAAATACCAGCTTTCGAATGGGTTCAAAACTTTTACATTCGTCTGGTTTCGCAGTGAGCTTTTGATGTTAATCGTTTTCCAGTTTTGGTTCCGTGTTTTATAAACTCTCTTGGAGCTATCCTCACTTCCAGTGAAGGTTTTCACGCATTGAGTCTAGTTCCCATCATCCTTGCTTCTAAGTTCAGGTACCTTCCTATTCTCTTTGCTTTTACGAATCTCTTTTTGGTTGGGTTAGGTAGCATTGAGTAGTTACCTCTGTTTATGCTTGAAGGTGAGGTATACCTTTTCTTCTTCGAAGTGTTGAGGGTTCCTTTCCTGTTCTTGGGGGTTCGTAATGAGTGCCCCTAGTTCTCCCTCTGGTCCGGAATCCAGTCTACGTGGCCAGGAGAGGGAAGAGGAAGAGGTGGTGAGTCAGTTGCCTCGCTCTGTTCAGTACTGGTTTTTTGGTAGGGAATACACCGAGGAGGAGAAGCGTCAACAGCTTCTCCGTGGTCCCCGTGGAGGCCGCCATAGTTCTCGTGGAGGCCGAGGTAGGAGGGGAGTGGGTCGGTCAAGAGGGGGTCATCAATCCCGACTTAACCTTGGTACGAGTAGTCCTCCTTTAGTGAGTCCTTCAGCTCCCAGATTGAGCTCCTCTCCTGAACCAGTACCGCTGTCGTATATACTGCCATCCTCTAGGGTGGTCTCGGGTACGAGGTCCGTTTTGGATCGGATTCCTCCTCTTGACTTGAGCGCTAGCTCATCCAGCCTCTCTTCGTTTGAGATTGGAATTCCTAAGTCAGTCACCCCTTCTTCCCTAAAGGACTCTGCAACAAGTCGGGTTTCATTTATCGATCTTGTCAGTAGTTCGGATAGCTCCGTTCCTCCCTCTTGGAGTTCGTCTTCGCCTCGTTCCGAGGCTGGTAGTCCCCGGTCGGAATCGGTTGGCATGTGTACTGATCTTTGTCCTTCATATTCCAAGAATATCGTCATGGATGGTTCGGACGCTCAAGATTGGGTCCTTCTTGAAGTTCTCCAAAGACGATCCACAATGTCTTCTTCCGAGGTGGCCCAACTCCCTGTGGGAAATCCCAACGGGGTTGATCTTCTTCCGCCTGGCGACTTTCCTGTATGTTCAGGTCCTATATTAGATGAGCCTCATTTCTTCTACTTTTACCGAGATCTTGTTACCAAACTAGGTATCCGGCTTCCTTTTACCGACTTTCAAATGTCAGTTCTTCGGCGTCTTAGGGTTGCACCCTCACAACTCCATCCAAATTCATGGGCTTTCGTACGGGGTTTTGAGCAGGTGTGTGCATACTTGTGCCTCCCCTGCACCGTTGCTCTTTTCCTCTTCTTCTTTGATGTATATACCTTATGTACTGGCGCCGAGTCCAAGGCCAAGAAGGGATGGGTTACCCTACGAGGTAGCCCTGGCAAAGGGATTTTTATTCCTTACTCCCAATCTTTTAAGGGTTTCAAGGACGCCTATTTTAAGGTGGTATCCCGTTCTGAGTCTCTTCCCTGGTTTGCCGAGGAGTGGCTCGACGATGGCGGAATTTTATCTCGGTTTGAACTATACTGGACACCGAGACATTATCAAAGGCGTCCAAAGGACTACGGCACTCCCTTAACTGCCCTTTCCAGCTCGGAACGTCTAGCGGTCCGAGTTCTTATTGAATATACCGACGAGTTCAGAGTTTTTGACTTAAGTCGGGTTGTAGATAAGTTTGGGGAGGATGCCATTTTTGAGCTCGGTATGTAGCTCATTTTATTTTTTATCTTTTGTTGTAGTTCATCTTACCTTTCAAATTGATAATCTGCATTTTGACTTTTCTTCTTTCCTTTGCAGTCAGCATGACCTCTACCGAATACAAAAAGTTTTTGCCTAAGAAAACTGGAAAGGGAAAGTCAAAAGAGTCGGCCGCTCTAGAGTCTGGAGTTCCGAAGAAGAGGCGGATAGATTCCATACTCGGCGGCAGCTCGGTCGACGCCGGGGTGACCATGGTTGATGCTTCGACTCCTGTTTCGTCGCCGCTCTCAGTTCCCCCCTCTGCTCTCCCAAGGAATTTGGTCAGCCTCGAGCCTGGGGAATTATGGAGAACGGGGGTTTCAGACCGCCTTAGGGCCGTACTCAAGCCTCCTTCCGGGCTCATTGGGAGTTCGGGCTTGACCACCACTGTGAGGGCCATGTTAGCGCGAATGGAAGAAGATTCTTTGAAAACGATCTCACTGCTCCAGACCTTTTAGGATCTTAATCAGAGCCTCGATTTGTCTAATGCTTCTAACTCATCTCTTTCCGTCAGGGTAGAGGAGCTGAGCAAATCTAAGTCGACCTTGGAGGGCAGAATTCAAGAGCTGTCCTTGGCCCTGGATAAGGCTTCGAAAGACTTAGAGGTGGTTACCACCGAGACCAATGACTTGCGTGCCGAGAAGGAGTCCTTCTCGGGGTCTATGACGGAGAAGGATGCTCGCCTTGCTGACTTGCAGGCCGATTTTGAAGAGGCCAAAGTTGTGGTTGCAAGAGCCGCTATTCAAGCCTTCGACAACGCTATTGCTCAGGCTCAAATTCTGAACCCTGGCATGGTGGTGGATGGCATGGACGTATCCTACGAGGTGAAGGACAACATTATAGTCCCTGGAACCCCAGATGCCGAGTCCGCTGATGAAGGAGAAGTCGGAACCGAATTTCGCGCCACTTCACCTCCTGCAGAAGAATGAAGGGGTTGGAATGCCGACCTTATTGTGTTGTTTTGATTACGGAGCCTTTGAGCTCCTTTTTTATTTTGTCAGAACATGGTTGCCGCTTTAGTCCGGCTTTTTAAATTGTATGTCGCAAATTTCATTTTGCCGAGATCGTTGCTTCTTTTTTATTCACGCTTGAAGTGCTTATTTCGATCTCGTCACAATCGACTTATATTTTGTCGAGGTTTTTCATTAGCCGATTATAGGGTTACTTTTTGTTCGTCAACAAAACTTTATTCCCTTTCGGTCAGGAAGCTCCTGAAGCTTCAATTTCCTAAGCAGAAGTCAATATGTATATACGACAGAAATTAATTAACTGCTTTACTTGCATTTCAATGAAATCTTTTGTACAAGGGCTGAGCTTAAGAGCTCATTTTATTTTCCTGAAAATAAATCTATCTACCGACTGAGCTTAATAACTCGTCTTATTGGTGTAGAAATAACTCTAACTATCAATCGAGCCTGACAGCTCGTTTTCTACTTCGAGCATCGGGCCTAGACCCTAGCTGTAGTAGATCTTCAACTTGTCCGCGTTCCAAGTCCTTTTTACTGGTTTTTTGGAGATAGTTTCCAAGGTGTAGGCTCCCTTTCCTAGATCATTCTTGATCCTATAGGGGCCTTCCCAGTTTGCGGCAAGCTTTCCATCTTTCGCATTCTTGTTGCCTATGTCGGCTCTACGCAGTACCAAGTCGCCACCCTGAAACGACCGAGGTCTGACCTTTTTGTTGAACCTGGCCGTTATCAAACGCTTGGCCATCATGTTTTTGTATATGGCGTTCTCCCTGCACTCGTCCAGCAGGTCGAGTTCTACAAGGAGTGCTTCCTTGTTTTGGCTTTCGGTTCCTTGCAGCCTCTGGTTCGTCCTCCAGGAAGGCTCGCCGATTTCCACCGGGATCATGGCCTCGCACCCATATGTTAGCTTGAAGGGAGTTTCTCCCGTAGCAGACTGAACACTCGTCCTGTAACCCCAGAGGACGAGGTGTAGCTGCTGAACCCAATTGCCTTTGGCCTGAAAAAGCCTTTTCTTCAGCCCATTGATGATCACCTTGTTGGCAGACTCAGCCTGTCCATTAGTTTGAGGGTGTTCGACTGATGCAAACCGGTGTGTGATTTTGAGGTCGGTCATCAACTCTTGGAACTTTTTGTCAGCAAACTGCGTTCCGTTGTCTGTTATTATCTCGGCAGGAAGCCCAAATCAGCTTATTAGGTTTCTCTGAAAAAATCTTCGTATCCTTGCCGAGGTAATGGTGGTGAGGGGTTCGGCCTCGATCCACTTGGTGAAGTAATCGACAGCTACTATCAGCCACTTGAGTTGACCCTCCGCTGCAGTGAAGGGTCCTAGTAGATCCATCCCCCATTTGAAGAACGGCCACGGAGCCGTGATACTTTGCAGCTCTTCTGGGGGAGCACGGAGGATCAGCGCGTGCTTCTGACATTGTTCGCACTTTTTGACGTGCTCCTTCGCGTCTGCCTCCATAGTTGGCCAATAGTATCCTGCCCTCAATGCCTTTCTGGCCAGGGCTTTTCCTCCTATGTGATGCCCGTTTATGCCCTCATGAATCTCGGCCAGCACGTATTCGACCTCGCTTCTGCCTAGGCACTTTAGCATGGGCGTGTAAAAACCCTTCTTGTAGAGTTGCCCTTCTATTATGGTGAAGCAGGCCGCATTCCTCACGAGTTTTCTGGCCTCTTGCGTTTCGTCTGGCTGGATTCCTTTTTCCAGGTAGGCCACTATGGGTCCTCTCCAATCCTCAGTCTCGGTAATCACCATCACACACGTCGGCTCCAAAATGCTCTGCTGTATCACGGTGCGATGAGTTCCTGGGACCTTTGAGCTGGAAAGTTTGGATAAGATGTCGGCCCGATTGTTTTCGTTCCGAGGTATGTATTGAATTATCACCTCGTCAAAATCGGCTAGCAGTTCCCTGACCTGGTGGAGATACTTCATCATGAGAGGACCCTTGGCTTGATATTTTCCCTCAACTTGTGAGGTAATCAGCTTTGAATCACTCATTATTTTGATTTTTCTGGCTCCATGCTCTCTTGCTTGTATGATTCCGGCAATAAATGCCTCGTATTCAGCCTGGTTATTAGAAGTCGGGAAGGCCAGGTGAAGTGAATGCTCGATGGACACTCCTTCCGGGGTCTCAATGATTACCCCGGCTCCGCTTCCTTTGGAGTTGGACGACCCATCCACGTGTATTGTCCAGAAATCATCATTTCCTTTTTCCTTTTCATTGGATGGGGTTAGCTCCAGGATGAAGTCGGCCAGAAAGTAAGGTCGGAGCCTCCTCGCCGTGGTAAGTAGTGCGAATGCGACTTTCTCGAGCTTCTGGTAACGAAGCTCGGGCCCTTGCAAGGCCCGACCCACAAAGTAGATCGGCTGTTGTGATTTGTCATTTTCTCGTACCAAGGCGGCATTGACGGCCTCTTCCCCGACTGATAAGTATAAAATCAGCGTTTCCCCAGGTTCTGGTTTGGTCAGTACGGGAGGAGTGGCCAGACAATATATTTTTGAATGTGTTCTTGCATTTTTCTCCCCATCCGAATTCGGCTTCCCTAAGAAGGCAAAGCCGATTTGGGCAAGAATCTGGTTAGAGCCGCAAGGCGTCCAGTGAGCTGTTGAATTTCTTTTTTCACTTTCGGGATGCTTCATTTCGAAGCACGGCCACACTTGTCGGGGTTCACTTCTATTCCCCGGTTGGTAAGCATGAAGCCCAGGAACTTTCCAGCTGGTACCCCAAAAGCGCATTTCGCCGGGTTCAGCCTGATCCTGTGGTTTGTCAGCTGCTCAAG
>NW_026899367.1:0-82875 GCF_033153095.1 Gastrolobium bilobum
CTCCTCAGCTGCTTTTTGCCACGATCGAGAATCTTTAGTGGACCTACGGGAGTCTTTAAGTTCTCCCGAACTTCCACATCATCCGGTTGCACCACGTGCGAAGGATCTGCTATGTACCTCCGAAGCTGAGACACGTGAAACACGTGGTGGATGTTGGCCAGGTTCGGGGGCAAGGCAAGCCGGTAGGCAACAGGTCCTACTCTACCAAGAATCTGGTATGGCCCAATAAAGCGCGGGCTCAGCTTCCTCACTCCGAGTGCTCGTCCAACACCGGTGACAGGTGAAAGTCTCACAAACACGTGCTCACCCTCACTGAACTCCAGTGGTCGATGCTTGACATCGTAGTAGCTCTTCTGACGATTCTGCGCCTGCTTCAGCTTTTCCCTGATCATCTGGATCTGCAGGGTGGTATCTTGGACAAAATCCAAGCCAAACAACTCACGATCCCCAACCTCCGACCAGCAGGTAGGTGTACGACACCTCCTACCGTAGAGCGCCTCGTAGGGTGCCATGCCCAGCTAACATGGAAACTGTTGTTATAAGAAAACTCTACCAATGGCAGGTACCTATCCCATGCCGAGCCCTGCTCCAACGTGCAAGCCCGCAACATGTCCTCCAAGGTCTGGATAGTCCGCTCAGTCTGTCCATCAGTCTGAGGGTGATAGGCGGTACTCAATCTCAACTGTGTACCAAAAGCTCCCTGCAGAGCCTCCCAGAACCGAGATGTGAACTTCGGGTCCCTATCACTGATGATACTCACGGGCACCCCGTGAAGCCTCACAATCTCGCGAACATACAATCTGGCCAACTGCTCTGTAGCGAAGCTCACCTTCACTGGAAGGAAATGGGCAGACTTCTTCAGTCTGTCCACAATGACCCATATCGAGTCACAGCCAACCTGAGTCTTCGGCAAACCCACAACGAAGTCCATGGAAATGCTCTCCCATTTCCACTCTGGAATCTCAAGAGGCTGAAGTTTACCAGACGGCTTCTGGTGTTCAATCTTCACCTTCTGACAGATCAAACACTTGGACACAAACACAGCTATGTCCTTCTTCATTCCCGGCCACCAGAAATTCTTCTTCAAGTCTTGATACATCTTAGTAGCACCAGGGTGGATAGAAAACTGACCTTTATGGCCTTCTGCCATAACCTCTTCTGTCAACGGACCTCGAGGAACCACAATCCTCCGCTGGAACAAAAGCAATCCATCATCATTCCAAGACACACCGTCTTGGTTCTTCACATAATCCAGACACTATCTCTGAACTTGTGCCTCTTTAATCTTTTCTAGCAGCTCGTTCACAACATCTGATGCTTCCAACCCGAGAAGTACGCTCACACACGGAGCGGTCACTGCCAAGTGGCGGAACTTCTCAACCACATCGAAGTTACCAAGTAGCAAACTGGATGAACTACTGGATTTCTGACTCAAAGCATCGGCTACCACATTAGCCTTGCCAGGATGATACCTTAGCTCAAAGTCGTAGTCCTTAATGAACTCCATTCATCTCCTCTGCCTCATGTTCAACTCCTTCTGGTCGAATAGGTATTTCAAACTCTTGTGGTCACTGAACACCACAAACCTCAAACCAAAAAGATAATGCCTCCAAATCTTGAAAGCAAACACAATCGCAGCCAACTCCAAATCATGAGTCGGGTAGTTCTCCTCATGAGGCTTCAACTGCCTCGAAGCAAAAGCAACAGCTCTACCAGACTGCATCAGCACACAGCCCAGCCCCTTTCCAGAAGCATCACTGTAAAGCTCAAACTGCTCCTCAGGATCAGGAAGGATCAACACAGGTGAAGAGGTCAATCTCTCCTTCAACTCCTGAAAGCATGCCTCACACTCGTGAGTTCACACAAATGGAGTCTCCTTTCGGGTAAGGCGAGTCAAAGGGAGAACCATCGTGGAAAAACCCTTGATGAACCTCCGATAGTAACCTGCCAAACCTAAGAAGCTCCTCACCTCCGTAGTTGTCTTGGGTCTCTCCCAATCCAACACGGCCTCAATCTTGTTGGGATCCACTGCAACTCCATCTGCTGAAATCACATGCCCCAGAAACTTGACTGATTTGAGCCAAAACTCTCACTTAGAAGGTTTAGCATAAAGCTTTTTCTCCTTCAGCACTTGCAGAACTATCCTCAGATGCTCCGCATGCTCCTCCTCAGTCTTGGAGTAGATCAGAATATCATCAATGAAGACAATCACAAACTGATCCAGATACGGCTGGAAAATCCTGTTCATGTAATCCATGAACACTGCCGGCGCATTTGTGAGTCCAAACGGAATCACCAAATACTCAAAATGACCGTATCTCGAACGAAACGCGGTCTTCGGGACATCCTCCGGCTTCACCCGAATCTGATGGTATCCAGACCGGAGATCAATCTTGGAATACACACAAGCACCCATGAGCTGATCCAACAGATCATCAATCCGAGGAAAGGGATACTTGTTCTTGATTGTCACCTTGTTCAACTGCCTGTAGTCGGTGCACAATCGCATTGTCCCGTCCTTCTTCTTCACAAAGATAATCGGTGCTCCCCAAGGAGACACACTCGGTCTAATGAAATCTTTCGCCGAAAGATCCTCAATATGCTTCTTAAGCTCAGCCAACTCCGGTGGCGACATCCGATAAGGAGCTAAAGAAATCGGCCTCACACCGGGCAACAAGTCAATGGAGAACTCTATCTCCCGCTGTGGCGGAAACTCAGGAATCTCCTCAGGAAACACCTCAAGGAACTCCCCCACCACAGGAATGCCAGTGATATCCTCCTGTGTCCCACTCACCAAACCACCCAACATGACATAACTCAATGCCCCTGCTCGCAGCGCTCTCCTGGCCTGCAGCAGTGAAATGTATGGCGAGGAACTAGTTGTGGAATCACACGGAGACATCACCACGCGCTATGCACAACAATCAATCAATGCACAGTTTCTAGACAACCAATCCATGCCCAGAATAATCTCAAGGTTGGCCATCGGCAACCCTATCAGATCTACTGAGAACTCACGACCATCCCACTAAAACGCTACATCGCGATGCACAGTGGTAGAATCACAAATCTCTCCGGTGGCGGTAGTCACCTGCAACGGTGGAGAAAGCACAGCACTGGGCAACTCAAGCCCCAAAGCAATCGGGGTAGCAACAAACGAATGAGTAGCCCTGAAATCAAAGATAGCATCGACAAAAGAATCACCAATAGACACAGTACCTCTGACAAGGTTCGGAGCGCGGTCCGACTGCTGCCTATCTAGTGTATACACTCTCCCAACAGAAGGTGGCACTGCAGGTGCCGAAGAAGATGCCATCGGAACCATCTGCAAAGGAACTGCCTGAACAGCTGCAGCTCTCGTCGTCGACGACAGACAATCTCTAGAGAAGTGGCCTTCCTTGCCACACTTGAAGCACAACAACTGCCCCGTAGCACAACGTCCCACATGCTCCTTCCCACATCCCGAACATCTCGGAGTGGTAGGAGGCCTAGCAGAACTCCCCTGATGTGAAACAACTCTCTTGAACTGACCAGGCGCCTGCCTAGTCGCTAACTGCTTTCCCTTGCTCTTATCAGCAAACCTCGTGTCCTTCCAAGAAGTAGGAGCAGGAGTGGAGCCACCTGTTCCCTTGCTCTCCTCAACCTTGGCCCTCTTGGCCTTGCTTGCCACGCAAACATCCTCGATGTCCTTACACTGTTGAACCACTGTACCAAAGTCCCTCGAAGCAGCACCAGCAAGATGCTCAGCAATCACCTCACTAAGTCCCCTGCGGAACTTAGCTGCCAGAAACAACGGAGTAGGAGGAACCATCCGGAAGTGTGCAAACTCCACTAGCTCATTAAACTTAGCCAGGTACTCATCAACAGACATCGAGCCCTGTACCAAACGATCAAACTCTCCCTGCTTCCTCTCCTGCGCATCATAGGGAAAGTATCGGCCCAGAAAGCACTCCTCAAAGAATGGCCACGTCATGACACGGCCCTGCCTCTCAAAAGCACGAGAGGTGTGCGTCCACCACTCATGGGCATCGCCCTCCAGCATGTAGGTCGAGAACATCAGCTTATGTGGGTTTGTACACTGCATAACCCGAAAGATCTTGTCCAGCGACTCTAGCCATCTCGCAGAAGCAATAGGATCCAAATACCCCTCAAACACAGGTGGCTTATGCTTCCTAAAAGCATTCAGCCGGCGATCGATCACATCACGATCCTCAGCAATCCCAACAAGGGGCTCCCCCGTCTCAGCGGCATGAGTAGCACTGCCGATGTGACTATGGCTCTCCTCTTGAACGCTAGGTGGAGGCGGTGGCGGTGGTGGTGGAGCCTGGCCAATAGCAGGACCAGCTCTCATCTCCTCCAACATGACTCTCATCATCGTCATGTTCGCCATCCTGTTCGCCTCGAGGACTTCCTCAGTGGTCCTCCGGTTCGCTTCACGAACCTCAGCTGTGGCTATCCGGTTCGCCTCGCGAACAGCTTCCATCATTGCCGCATTGGCCACTCTAGCGGCCTCCTGATCGGCTAACCTAGCCACCTGCATCTCAGCCAATGCAGTCAGGATAGGATCAGATTGACCCTCAGAAGTCTCTCATGTTCTCCCGGACCTTACCATGACTCTGCACAAGTTACACAAATTATGAGTTGATCAGGCCCACGCAATGTGCTCACATATACATCATCATAATTAAATTCGATGGAGTAAACACAAAGACAGACACAACCAAACAACCTAGCAATCGCAATACATACAGGCTTTTCCCTCGAACCATTGCTCTGATACCATAAATGTAACACCCCGTATATATCCGGTAATGTTATCATAATATCGTATTAAGTTGCGCTTAATTAAAATGCGGAATTACTTTTTCTTTTCAATTATGATGCCATTAACATTACCAACTTGCTTAATAATCAATTAATAAAACATCGCCTGTATGTAATTGCAATAAAACAGCTAACTGAAATACCTCATAACATAGATAATATAAGTGTGGCTCTAGTCACGGAACTACAACAACGTAGACCGGACCATCTAACAGTTTATACAACTCCAAACTACAAGTACTAACAGAAAGTGTCCTGGACAATCCCCATGCTCACTCAAATAAGGCAACATGCCCAACATCAGTCTCAACAACAACATATCATAAATAGCGGAAAACATAAACAACATCTAAATCCAGTCATGCTAACATAAGCAGTAAAACATAATCAGCTAAGCTCCGGCCTCCTGCCGCCTGAGGCATCAGTACCCATACTATCTGATCCTGAAATAAGCATTCCCCAAACGTGTGGTAAGATCTCTAATCTAGAAATCTCAGTAAGTCAGTGAGTCCTCAAGGATCTTCCACCCCAAGCTCACTTACATGTGCAATATAATTTCAAAAACAGTTTATCATTTATCATTTCTAAAACAATGAAATGCAGCAGATAATCATGTCATGTGTGTCAATACTAATCTACTGGCCAGAGACAGTGCAGGTATACATCTATCACCTACACACCGTACAAGTACCACTTGCATTCACCCCGGTACACCGTCTTGTATGGCCCTACATACTCAGGCTTCCCGTCAAGATGAAACAACACATGCATATTAAAAGCCATTACATGTAAAGTTCAATCAACATATCAAATATCCAAAAGCATGTACACAACATGCATAAACCATACCCCCATGGGACATGGTGGAACCACAACATGGCTAAACCGAGGACACGAAAGCTTACCTTGCAAGCTAACCCCAAAAGCCAAGAGTCCACAGCTCAAAGTCCAAACACAGCAGATTCACAATCTGTTATGGACCAATATTATATCAATAATAATGCAACACAAGCATATAACTTAAAGACAACGCCTCTCCTTACGTTTTACGTCTTAAGGCTCCATACCAAGCCATAAGTCCTTAATCACAACGATTCTACCTTAGTTCATTAATTACATAAGTTCAACTTCATCAATCTAGGGTCCACAAACCGCCAAAAGCCTACTGTACACACAGCACAGCTACTGTTCTACGAAATCCCAGAATATCCGGATATTCCTCGGGACCATATCCGGATATGCAATATCTGGATATCTCACTGGACATATCCGGATATGCAATATCCGGATATCCAGAATCCCATATCCGGATATCTATTATCCGGATACTCAAAACCCATATCCGGATATCACATATCCAGATATTCATCGGGCACATATCCAGATATTTCACGACAAAATGCAGAAAATGCATTTCGTAAAGATATCCTTCCAAGGTTGGATTTTTAACGATTTAAAGCACCTAAACATGCATTTCTAGGTGTGTTCAACATTACCCAACAACAAGTTATCATCTTTAAGCCTTAACATGCATCAAGCTTTCATTTTTAAGCATTAAACTCATGATCAAAGGTTGGTACACATACCCCAGCTCAAAACAGAAGAAGAGGTTGCTCTTTGGAGCTCACAATCAGCCCCTCAAGACTGACTCAACAAGGTGCACGAAAATGGACCAACAAGATGAGTCATTTCCTCACCAAGGAAGCTACTTGGAGCTCTAAAACACCAAGAACAAGATGACTCTCCTCCAAACTCTCCAACTCAGAGCAAGAACCTCACAAACAGCAACTCATAAACTCATAAAGATGACTCTTTTCTGCTCACAAGACTCACACCCTCAAGACCAAGTGTTTAGGAAGAGGTAACATGGAGGTAGAAGGTCACAAGGCTCACACAAGGGAAGAGAGCACCAACACAGAGTAAAACTGATCAGCCACCACAAGACACTCACGCATAGAGACAGTTTTCTAGGGTTATGTGCCCTTAAAAGGGTATTTATAGCTCAAACACACTTAAACACACAATATTAACTTTAATTGCTACGCTTAGCATTTTAATCTCAAACTTTGGATTATGAAACTACATAATTTTCTAAGATTTATCATATTTTTCTTATAATTTTCCGAGCACCTTTCCGGTACGCGCTTTTCCAAACCAGTATCGATTTCTAGCACCAGTTCTCATTATCTGGACTTGAAACTCGTTTTACAAGTCCTACACATTATTCTAGTAATTATCATGCACTTACATTAATTTTCCGGATACTTTTTCGGTACGCATTTATACCGACTAGCAGAACCGGTATCTGCATTTTTCTTCCGAAAAGCGACTTTCAACATTATTACCCACTTACTATAATTATTAAAGCCTCATAATAATTATTAGGGTCAATTATGGAATCATTTCCTAATTTTGCATAATTAATTAATTAAATACCTTAATTAACGGTGCGGGTTCTTACAGAATTGGAGAGTTGTGATCCTAGCCAAAGGATTACACCCCGATCCGAAAAAAGAAGAAGAAGAAAGATAGAATTGGAGAGATGTGATTCTACGAAAAAGGATCACACCCCAATCCGAGAAGACGAATTTGGAGAGATCATGATCCTAGAAAAGGATCACACCCCAATTTAAGATAAAAGACAAATCGAGACGGTGTGCGAAGCCGGGCTCAAACAAAATATGGAAAAAAGTCTAGAAAAGCCACGGTACGTTAAGCCGGGCTAAAATCAGAAAGGCAAATATACTGCCTTCAAAAGTGTAGGCAAGGCAAAAGCCAAGTCAATTTAAAGAAAGCTATGGTATAAGAAGCCGAGCTCAAAGTCAAAAAAAGGCAAACACCGCCCCACCATTCAGAGACTTCAAGAGAAAAGAAGCCAATATAAAAAGCTAAACCAAGAAGAGGTAGTCGCACCAGACCCAAGACATGATCATAGTACCTCGGTAGGGTCGACCTATCAATCAAACTTAGGCACCCCAGCAGTCCGAGCTTCTGAAAGGAAGTTAAATCTTACTACAACTGGGAGATCTACACAAGCCCAAGAGGTGACCTTTATAAATAAGAGGTTAAAGATCTCAGGTACATACTCGAAACTCATTTACTACTTCTGCCCACACTATGCACACACCCACGTCTCGGCTATAAGCCTATTGCTTGTGCGCAGTGATGGGGATATTGGCTATTAGCCAACCAAAATACCTATCCATAGAATATCTCTGAGTGCATACCCTTGAAGTATCATTATATGGTTTAATAGAACCGAACACATGTCTACTCTGATGTGTTCATGATTTCTGAATGCATTTACAGGAAATCAGGTTTTAGATTTCTGAGCTTATTTTGATATTAGTATATATACTTATCATTTCTTCTTAAGTCATGTCATCTCTTAATTAGTTTGTGTGTTCGGAGTTATTTTGCAGAAACAGTTTATTATGGGTGACTTAAGTCAAGTCCCTTCTCGCGTTCTCTTTTGCCATCATGTGATATTTTTTTAATTTAATTTTTTTGCTCGTTCATCTATTGCTCAATTAATTTAATTTGAATTAAATACGATCATAAAGGTGATAAAATTCTTCCGGTCAAATTTTAACACAAATACATATCAAGATTTCAACAATGAGACCATTAATTAAACCAGAATCTCCTTTTACCAGTTAATCTACATATTTTGTAATTTCATGTAGGTATATGAGAATCGTCTAAATAAGGCAGTTTACATTTATTTATTTTTTGATAAAAATCCCATTGGTTTAAGTCATTCTATTCTTTCCCGCTTTTGAATTTCGTCTAGACTACTTTTGTTCCACGGGCTTAGTAGGCTAATTGAAAATTGAAATCCTTAATAAGGCAATAAAATCTTATGAATATGCTTGAAGACACGGGTAGATTGGCATTTGTAATCTTTAGATTTACAATTCTATTTTCTTGTTTTAGATGTGTTTTAGTTGAATTATATACCGGTACTGTATGAATCTAATTTTGATTGAATTTGACAAAGATAAGCTTACGGGTATGCAAAAAAATTGGTTCACTTGTTCTGTCCTTGAACTGACCTATAAATACTTATTTTTTTTAACTCGGTTTAAATACTGACTCACTTTTATTTGGGTCAGTTGTAGACCTGACTTGTTTTAATAATGACCCATTGACCCAAAACTTGACCCACACCCATTATGTGAAAAAAGAAAAGAAAAGAAATCACAATTACATTAAAAGAAAAGTTTTAACGTAGAATAATTACGTCAAAAAAATTTACGAAAAATATTTTCATCAAAATTTGTGACTAAACATTTCTGTAAAAAAATTTGACGCAAAAATTTTTTTGTCAAATTTTTTTACGGAATCTAAATTTCGTCAAAATATTTCACAACAAAACATATTCATCAAAAATTTGGACGAAACACATTTTCATCGAAATTTTTTGACGGAAAAAATTTCATCAAATTTTTTTACAGAATTCAAATTACGGCGAAAGTTTTTGACGGAAACATTGTCTTTAAACTTTTTGACAAAAAAAAATTCGTTGAAATTTTTAGCGAAACACATTTCCATCGAAAATTTTCGACTAAATATTTTCATCAAGTTTTTTGATAAAAAAACATTTCCATCAAAATTTTCAACGGAACACATTTCTGTCAAAAAATTTCGTAAAAAATTTTGACAGAAAAAATATTCTGTCAAAATTCTTTAGAGAATCTAAATTTCGTCGAAAGTTTCGAATGAAACATTTCCCTAAAAATAATTTCCGTCGAAATTTTTGTCAGAACACATTCCCATCGAAATTTTGAACGAAAAACATTCCGTCAAAATTTTTGACGGAATTCTTTTTTCGTTAAAACACTTGATGGAGGAAATCATTTTCGTCAAAACATTTGACGGAAACTAAGTTTCGTCGAAAATTTCGATAGAAAATTTATTTTTGTAAAAATTTTCATTAGAGAAAAAATTCTGTCGCTTTGGTAATAATTGTATAATTTGGGTTTGAATTTATGAATTTTCTATCAGTAGACATTATGTAATTTTGTAATATATCATTGTTAAAATTAGTGATTTGTCATCCTAAGATGGGAAGAACGTTCTCTCATCTTTTACTTTTCATTAATTTTCTCTAATTTTGCTTCACACATGCAGGGGCTTAAAATTGCATTTCTTTATTTATTCAACAAATATCAGATTTATTATAAAATTTATATTTTAAAACAAATAAATAATTAAATTACATGAGTTTATAAAATAAATCAATAACTATAAAAAAAATCAAATTAAAAACATGTTTTGAAACCAAGTCAAAAACGAGTCAGGTCGGATTTAACCCACTTCAGAAACCAAGTCAGGTCAAATCCGACTCGATTCTGAACTAGTTCAAAGAAATCCAAACCAACTCAAACCTGACTTGGATCAAATTAAAGCAGGTCGGGTCAAAATACCTGACCTATAAAAACCAAGTTGGGTCGAGTCGGCACAAAAACCTGACCCGACCTGACCCATGCACACCCCTAGATAAGCTCCCCTTTTTTGGTAAGAATAAACTCCCTCTTATAATTTGGTTTTATGTTTTGTACACTTGAGCTTCATAAAATGCTTAAAACTCATTCCCCAAAAAAAAGTTACAAAAAAAAAAAAAATACTTGAAACAAAAGATGATAGAGTAAAGAGAATTACCCAAAAAATTTATATTAATCCAGCCACAATGTGTGGTCTGTGTTTAAACCCTAAGCAACTACTTGAGTTTTTCTTCAATTCGTATCTAATTTTACTTACAAGGATTCTCACAAACCTTTCTCTACCCTAGCTCAAAGCAGAGTATATATATATATACATATATATATATATATTTCAAAGATATTACAAAATCTCCCTGTCTCAACTCAACATGGAGTACTATAGGTTAAAGATAATTCCTATAAAGCTATCCATATCTCGTTCCTTCTCACTACAATAAGAACTCAACAATCAAGGTTTCGGTTGTTCTTATATACAAGATATGGTGGTGTTCTGTCGTGCTGATAGAGATGTCCAATCAAAGATTGGTAATGTTTCTTTTAGATTTAGGTGTCCTTTGTTAGGTATCTATGAAGGAGATACCTATGATGGTAGGCAGATCACTGTGCACAATAATAAACGACATAGTTAAGGCGTGGGGTATGTGCATAGTGACCACTAAAAAAGAGGATTTTGAGAGTTTGTAACTTATTGGTTTAACCCCTTATTTATAGATGGGTTATCTGACAGTAGTGAAATTATGGGCCTCTTATGAATGTTGGGGAGTCCATGATCCATTGCTGCCTTAGTATGATTAATATAATTAAGGAGTATTTTCTTAATTCCTTTTTAGTCGTTAGCCCTTTTTGGGCCTTCTAGAATGTAAACTTTTGTCAGGTCCATAATCGTTGCCCACTAGCCCGGCAGTCTGGGTGTCCGAGCTACCGAGGTGCATATTATGTTGTATCTGCTACTTTAGGATCTCAGATTGAATTCTGAACTATGGCTAAGACTGGCTGGGTATCTAAGTTTTTATTTCCTGCTAATGGCTTCACTGTGACATCTTCTTTTTCATTTGCCTTTGACTATTAATGTTGTTATCTCGGCCCTGTTGACTTCATCGTTTCTTGCTCATAACAGATCTTTGAATTATATTGCATAAGGATAAAAAATTGGCAAGGTTCTTGTCGGAGCTTTGTTAACCTTTAATTCATGGAGTATGGATTCAGCCATCTATATGTGTTGAATTTTGGTGTCGGACTTAGCGAGTCGGGTATTGAGTATGTTGTTCCAGTTTTCTCCTTCAATCTTTTTGGCCAAGGTACAACTTGAGATTGGCTGATCTTTCTCTAGATCGCCTTGCCAAGATCTCAACTTAAGAAGGTTGTTGTTTTTCCTTGTTCTATTTTAATTATTGCATTGCTACACTTGCCCACCAATCCGGCAATCTAGAAGTCCGGGCTGTTAGGCTGTCGTATTATTATATTCCAGACATGCCTGGGCCCTTTTTGTTTGAAGACTTCTTATTGATATGGCAATATCTGAGTTTATTCTGAAATTTAATCCCATGTGCAGGTGGCCCATATTGCCCCCCAGCCCAGTAGTCTGGATGTCCAAGTTGTTGGGATGTAATAGTTGTCAGGTAATTCTCTGAATTAAGAAACCTAATCTTCATTTTCTGATATTTATTGCAATATATGGCAGGAACAAGCATGAGTTTGGTGCCATGTACTGCAGATTCCAATATCTTTGACTTGACTTTTCGCCAAAAATATATTAATTAGCCTCGGTTTTTATTAACCTTGGCTTATATCCTGACCTGACCAAGGTCATATTATTCATATATGATGCAGAAATTCATGATTATATCAGCCCGATTTTTTATATTGTAGCTTTATTTATTTGAACTCGGCTTTGCCAGAATCTCCAGTGATATCGCCTTCTGTTTTAACCCGACTATGCATACCTTGGCTTTCACAGATTTTGACTTGATCATAGTCATGTTGACGAAATTCATCTCTTTGAGTCTGGCTCATATTGCCATGATATTTTAAAATTTGAGCCTCGCTTCTTTGCGGTGACTTTATTATTTAAGCCCCTGCTTCTTTTGTAAAGGCTTTCATATTTGAGCCCAACTTCTTTGGCCATGGCCTTATTTAACTCGGCTTTTTGGCCTAAGTTTTAATATTTCGAAGGTGTTTCTGTCATTCGATCTATTTTTCCCAGATTTTCCATCTGCAGCTTTTATTTTTTGACATGGCCAAGGTCGTGCTATTTGGACTCGACTTATATATATGGAGCCATATTTACAAAGGTATATATTTGTTCCTTCGTTTTACTTCAACCCAGATTCGTATGTCCAGGTCATATCGATTTCAGGCTGGATATCGCCAGAATCTCGTGGTGATATCACCTCCTATTTTAGACCGACTTCTGTGTCGCGGCCTTCATAGGATTTGACTTTAATCAAAATCATTTTGATGATATACACTTCTCCGGGTCCAGCTTACCTTGCCGAGATGTTTTAATATTTAAGCCCTGCTTCTTTTGCAGTGACTTTATCAAGTTGATTTGCAAGTCTTAAGTGAAGGTTTTTTTTTTCCTTCTATTTTCTAACCCGGCTTCGTATACCGCGATTTCATAATATTTAACTCGACTTTTTGCCATAGATTCAATTTCTAAGGCGTCATAATAAATTGATCAGTGTCGCTTTAATCTGTCTCTTAAATTTTAGTTCGATTTGGATTACAGAAGTGTCCTCCCTGTTTCCCCGAACCAGGCTTGATGCCCTGGTACATACACTATCTTTTTAGTTTTAGCCTGACGTCGTATGCCGCGACTTTTAAATTTGATCCCCACTTTTTTAGCGGTGACTTTTATATCTAAGTCCGGCTTTGTTCGCCATGGTTTTATCATTTGGCTTTGCTACCAACATCTTGAATAATAATCTGGCTTCATTCGCCGTGACTTTATATTAACTTTGTTGTCACGGTCTGAAAGTTACTGAGGCAGTTTCTTTCCATTTGATTTGTGAACCACTTTTATCGCGGAGGACCAATCTTCACTTAATAAACCATTTGTATCCCGGTGGGTCGATCTTTATTTAATAAATCATTTCTATCCCGATGGGCCGATTTTCTTTCTTTATCTTGGATTAGGGTACAATCCTTTATTAGGATTGCGATCTCCCCTAACCCGTCTTAATTCTTATCTCAGATATCTATCCCGGATTGGGGTGTGATCCTTTTGATAGGATCACATTTCTCCACATCCGACTTTATTGCAGATTTATTATTTATCCTGGATTGGATTTCTCCACATCCGTCTTCGTCTTTATCTCATATTTATATTTATCCCGGATTGGATCTCTCCACATTCGTCTTCAATTTTATCTTGGATTGGATCTCTCCACATCTATCTTCATTCTTTATCTTGGATTGGGTGAAATCTTGTCGTAATGATTGCAATCTCTCCAAATTTGTCTTCATTTTTATCTCTTCATCTTTATCTATGATCTTTATTTCGAATTGAGGTGTAAATCTCTTTGCCAGGATCACATCTCTCCAAATTCGTCTTCATTTTTATTACGGATTAGGGTGTGGTCCTTTTGTCAGGACCACATATCTCTGAACCCGTCTTCATTTTATTAACCATTTTCCTAGAGGATCGGTATTCACTTAATAAACCATTTTTATTCCGGAGGGCCGGTCTTCATTCTGACTTGGCTTCTTTCGTCAAAGTCTTATGTTTATAAAGACGAACTTCACCTCTTTGAATTGCAGCACTGCTTCTTTTTCCACGGCTTTTTAAATTTATGCCTTACTTCTTTTGCGGTGCCTTTTTAATCTGAACCTGACTTCATTCGCCGTGGTTTTTTAATTTGAGTTGGCTTTCTTCTCAATCTACAAGAGTGAAATGTCGACATCTTGATTTTAAGTTTGGGGAGGCAGTATTCGCCTTTTTTCTCGAGCCTGTCTTCGCTTGCCTCTGCTCTTCTTTCAGCTTTGCTTCCTTCGCCTAAATCTTGTATTGGACTTCATCTTTAATTGGAGCCCAAAACTTTGACCGACTCGGCTCTCTAGCCAAATCTTATTTGAGTGGATCTCCACATCACATGTTTGATTATTCCTTGCAAAAATAAATGCATCGTAGTAAATTATAAAGAAGACAATTAGCAATGATTTTGTTTCAATCAGAAATCAATAATTATCTAGTTGTAATCAGGTAGTAATTACAATTAGAAATTAATAATAATTGACCTGCAGGAATCAACAATTAATATTAGTTGACCATATTTCATGCTATCGGATCTGATTGGGCATCCATCATAATGGCTCCATGCTCCCCAATTTTCTTGATCTTCATTTATACTCCATGAAACATAGGGAACGTGGCCTCATTGTGAAACCCGATGCTCCTTTATCATGATAATATTCGAAATATTTGTCGACCTGCTTTTGCCGACAATAATAAACACTTGTATAGCAATGTTGACAAACTTTCAAAATTATGCATCCCGCATATCAATTCTTATAGAAATTTCAAATCATATAAAAAATTTATCCAGCAAGAATATCATATAAAGATCATGATAATAGTTGACGAGATATAAAAGTAAGGAAAAGAATGCTTCCCTGTTATTTTGTAACCATCCTGCTTACAATAGAGGACGATTCCTACAAGAAGGAACATAAACTGGCTCGGGTCTTTTTAATTTGGGTCTATTGGCATAGTTCCATCGTGTTATTCTCACGCCTATTGAAATCTGATCCCAGTTTTGGTCATGATGCCGAACTGTCATAATTATTGAAGCCTAATCCTGGCTCTGGTCATGACTTGGTCGAGATGCTTATTGTTGGATGTTGGCCGAGATGCCTATTGAAGTCGGCTTTGGATTTCAATCCAACTACTTTTCAACCTCCATTTGTTCAAGCTCCAAGTATTTCTTAGACCGTGTAGTGAACTCGACTAAAGTCTGGACTGGGTCTTTGTCCACTGATTTAGCCAATCTAGAAGAGCCATGTAGCCCGGCAATTACCAGATGCAAATGGACATTCTCAGATAACCCGGTCAGCTGTAGGGCGGCCATTTTAAAACGGTCTGGGCATTTCTGCAGGGATTCCCCAGGTTGCTGTCTTATCTTTCCCAGTGCAAACTCTGACTTGGGCTGCTTTTTTCTCGTAGCAAAATTCAGTAGGAATCTCCCTCCAAATTCTTCAAAAGATCTAATAGACCCCGAAGGTAGAGATGAAAACCATGCTTGATCTGCTCCAGTCAATGTAGTTGCAAACAGTCGGGTTATCAGAGGTTCCTCTATTCCCTTAATATACATTGTTGTATCAAAGGTATCCAAATGGACCTGGGGATCTTGCGTCCCGTCATACTTAGGAATCTCTGATAAGTTTAGGTTCTCTGGAAAGGGTGCGTCCACGATTTCGTCCACGAAAGGGCTGTCATTGTATTGTCCCCGGTGATATTTCCTCCTATAGACCCCGGCCACATCATCTGGGTTTCTGAATGGGCGCCTCCCATCCAGACGTTCGGGGTCCTCTCTCTGTCTTTCCGTTTCTCTCTCTGCCTTCTTCCTGCCGGGGTCCCTGGCCACCAGCCGTGTTGAAAGTGTTCCTTTGAGGTCGGCCAAGTACGCTTTAAACATCCCTCCTTTGAGTTTGGGTCCTATCATTGTTCTGGGGATTTGTGATCCTCAAATCATTCATGACCCGGGTTATGGCTAACTCCGGATTTGGGTTAGAGACTCGCCCTAGCCGAGCTTCTAACTCGCGCATCTGTCTAGCACCTTGCTCTCTCTCGAGCTCGTGCCTTCGCTCCATCTCCTCTATCAATGAATCTGAGTCACTTTTGAGTTAAAAAGTGTACTCAGTGAAAATTAAGGGGTATAAATGGGTGTAGGAAAAAGTACCCAAAATATAAAAATAAAAGTGGAAATGTTCCTAGAATAATATTCCAGATTTTTGGGTGAAGTTTGGTAATTATTGGAGTTAAATAGATAGATGAACTGATACCCACTTAAAACCACTTAACATAAGGTTAAGTGGCATAAAACACAAAAAGAGACCCATTGTCCCTCCCAACCCGTCGCCAGCACCAGAAAGAAGAAGAAGGAGAAGGAGGAGAAAGGGAGAGAGAAGAAGAAAGAGAGGAGGGAGCAAATCCTAACCGATTGGAGTGATTCAAAAGCCTAAACCACTCTAAATCTTCCCCTCTTTCATAATCTAAGCTTAGTTTTAAGTGGGGAGCATTGTGGAGAGAGATATTGCCTCTCAAAAAATTCGGCTCTTTGTGAGATTTTGGGGTTTTGGGAATTTCTACTTCCATGGGAGCTTGAGGAACGCCCCTTGCTTGGTTGTGCAACCGTTGGTGGTAAGATTCTACCCCTTGAACATCATGGTTCCTTGAAATTGCATGAGTTAGGGTTTATGAATAGTGTTTTAGGGTTTTTGATGAAATGTTGTTAAATTAGCTATGTTCTAGGAAGAATGGAGCTTAGAGCATGTTGTGGAAAATGCTAGGAACGACATTTAATCGGTGAAAATGAGCTTAGATAGCTAAATGAGTATATTTGGAAAATGGCAAGAATATGACACTTAGATATTGGATTTCTTGCATTGTTAATAAATGGTTTGGTTTGGTTGGTTGTTGATTATGCCTTGGTGTTGTCTAGGATTGAGGCAATTGGACCAACATTGAGTGACCAACCGTTGGAGCAAGTTATGGAGCTTGATTAGCTCATTGGAATAGGTTTTATTTGAAAAGAGTGATTATTGTAATTGGCTGCTGAAACTGTTGGTGAAGAACAAAGGTCGACTGAAGCATTGAGGTAAGCCTTCGGACCTTGGGTGTAATTCCCTTTACTGTTCTACCAAGCCCTGAAAGGGTAGAGGTTGTGATTGTGTATATAAATGCAATAAAATAGTGTAATGCTTTGTTATACGTATGTGTATGCATTTAGTGTGGCATAGGATGGTGTTTCCCTATGTTGGTATGTTGCATGACGATGCGTAAATCATACTTGGTAGTTAGCTGGCCAGTAGGACTATTTGCATATGCGTTTCCTTAGGACAGCTTGAGAGCTCGAGGGATTTCTCCTGGAGATGTTATTGCACTTTGCATAGATATGTATTTACTGCATTATTATTGTTATTGTTATTACACTGATATGGAACTGTGGGCTGGAGAGATACTCCAAGGACTCCTGGTTTACTGGATATATTCGTATATCTCACCCCGTGTTGTGGGGACCCCCTTTCAGGTAAGGAAGCTGCAGGAGCCTCTGATGGCAAGTGTCCTTATTTGCAGTAGATCATGCATGAAGAAAATGATGTTTTGAAATCATACATGTTATTTTGTAGATTTACATGTATAGGATTGATCATTGATAGCATTGACGTATGTATATCTCGTTATATTTGATGGACTTAGCCTATGATCATGCCATTGGATATCTTTTTTGTTGATGAGAGCCAAGGGATGATCATAGCCTTTTGTAGCTAAGTTTCCCGTTATGTAATTAAACTTGTGTTAATGTTATTTACTTCAAGGTTATGAATGCATGATGAATATTGGAAATGTTGAGCTGAATTGTCTATTAGGAGCTAAGCTGTTAGATTGGGAAAAATTGAGAAAACAAAAGTTATGCTGCCCAAATTCTAGCTAAATCTCATGAGGAGAGGTTGGATAAGTACTAGGATTAAGTTTTGAGGCATGAACAATTGGGGTTTGGAATGGGGATGCATATTCCCCTAGACTTGGACTTGAAAAATGAGGGTATTGGAATTCCCTAGCAGCGCGCTTTAGCGCCCTGCTGCCCCTGGGTGAGCCAATTCTCACTGCCTCCTCGCGCTTGAGCACCCTGGTTTGCGCTTAAGCGCTCTTTGCTGCGAAAAGATAGAATTTTTACTGTCTCCCCGGGCTTTAGCGCCCAGAGTGGGGGCTTAAGCGCCCAGGATATCGCGCTTGAGCGCCCTGGTGCGCGCTTAAGCGCCCATTTACACTGAAAGACCTGATGCTCTCAGCCTCCTTGCGCTTAAGTGCCCAGATGGAGGCTTTAGCGCCCGATAACTCGCGCTTGAGCGCCCTGTAGCGCGCTGAAGCGCGCGGGGCCTGTGTCCAACATACACTTTTGTTTCTCTAATTGGTCATAGCGCGAGCTACAGTGCTCCAAATTGGACGCGGTTTGAAACCACGCGTAGCTAATTAAGAGGTCTACAATGTGGTGGTAGTTGGGAAATAAATAAGAAGTAAATTAATGGTTTAAAAATGGAACAAGAACATGATGTTAAGCTTGGTTTATCTGATTCCGCAAAGTAATATGGTTATGATCACGCAATTGGATATTTTAAATTCGGTGTCGTTTAAAAAGAAAATTTATCCGGATTTTTAATTGAGCCAATGTGATTGTAACTGCGCTTAATATCATAATGCGATGTTAACAAACCGGTTCTAGAACGGGGTGTTACAGCTGACCACACCTTGTTCATTAAACACAAGGAAGGAAAAGTGACCGTATTGATTGTCTATGTAGATGGCATGGTCCTGACAGGAGATGACATAGATGAGATGAAACTTCTGCAAAAGCAACTAGCAAGTGAATTCGAAATGAACGATCTAGGAGACTTAAAATACTTCTTGGGAATTGAGATAGCAAGATCAAAACAAGGTATTTATCTTTCACAAAGGAAATATGTACTAGATCTCCTCACTGAGACTGGAATGCTCGCGTGTAAGCCAACATAAACACCGATTGAGATGAATCATGTGCTTGGAATATTTTCGAATCAAAAGCCAGCAAATATTAGTCAGTACCAAAGGTTGGTTGGAAGACTGATATACTTGTCTCATACGAGACTAGATATTGCATATGCCATAAGTGTTGTAAGTCGCTTTATGCACAAACCAAGCGTAGATCACATGAATGCAGTGTACCGAATTCTGAGGTACTTAAAGGGTGCCCCTAGCCGAGGATTGTTGTTCTCAAAAAACAATGTCACATGTGTTGAAGGTTACACTGACTCTGATTGGGCTGGAGATAAAACAACAAGGCATTCCACATCAGGCTATTTCACCTTCGTGGAAGGTAATTTAGTTACTTGGAAAAGCAAGAAACAGAAAGTAGTAGCAAGATCAAGTGCAGAAGCTGAATTTTGAGGCATGGCTCAAGGAGTATGTGAGCTACTGTGGGTCAACAGCATATTAAAAGACTTGGGAATTTGTTATGACAAACCAATGAATCTTTATTGCGATAACAAGGCTACCATTGAAATAGCAAATAATCCTGTGCAACATTACCGAACCAAACATGTGGAGATCGATCGACATTTTATCAAGGAGAAGCTAGATCAGAAAATTATACAGTTCTCATTTGTTAAATCTGAAGATCAATTAGCTGATATACTTACTAAAGCTGTTTCTGGAAGAGTTTTTCAAGGTGCAATTGACAAGTTGAACATGATTGACATATATGCTCCAACTTGAGGGGGAGTGTTGAGTTGTATATTTTTTATAATTGGAAATATTTAATTTCTGATTTGATTGACCAATTTATGTAGTAATTAAAGGGAATCCGTTACATGGAGTGATTGTAGGAATTATGTGGAGAGATTTTAGGAGTTTTAATTTCCTGATTATTTGTAATTTTCTTCCTTGATTTATGGCTGATTTGTAGCCTGATTTATGTCTGATTTGTAACTCTAGGACTTTTTATATAATAACCTCTATTGAGGTAGAAGAAATACAAATGAATTACTATTCTATAGAGTTCTTTGATTTCTAACAATTACACATACTAGAAAATTAATGCATATTCATCGTCCGAAACTTACAACTCAACATTCTGTTTTTTCTGAAATATTCGTATTCTATATCCTTTTTTGCATTTATAAGGGTCAATGTTACTGAAAAGCAGAGACCAACTTCTTGCTGGCCATGTATGTACATAAGCCATTACTAACTCACAGCTTTGTCCATAAACTTCATCTAATGGTTCAATACCGAAGTTATGGTGGCTTGATTTTCCTCATTTTATAAATAATAAAGTGGCGACTCTTATGTAAATGGTGGCTTGACTATCATTTGCATGGACGTTTGCTTAGTTTATAAGGTAGTATGATTGTTGGTACAATGACCACAATGCCACACTTTTTGCAAAAAATTACTTGAATGTCACACTTTGCAAAAAAAAATTTAAAATGCCACGTCACCTAACTCGCTACAACACCTAGCGAGTTAGGTATTGACACGTAGCAGAAAGTGCATGACCTTGTAAAGATTACGTGGCATCAAACATGCTATGTAGCACAACATGTTTAGTCAGCTTCTGACACATGGCAAGCGTGCTATGTAGCATAGCATGTTTAGTCATCTTTTCTTACACGTGACAAACGTGTTATGCAGCATAGCATGTTACATGTATGTCATGAAATTAATTAACGCTCCTAAAAAAAATTAATTAATGGTTATAAAATAATTTAAATTAATTACTTTAGTTTAATTTAAATTCAGTCTTTATTAATTTAAATTATTTTATAACTATTAATTAATTATTTTAGGAGTATTAATTAATTTCATTTGAATTAGTTTAAGTTAAGTCAATTTTTTTTGAACCATTAAGTAATGTAATTTAATTTATGAGTGTTAATGAATTAAATGTAATTTATGTTTGTTAATTATTTTAATTTAATTTTATATTAATTTAAATTATTTTATGACACACGTATCATGCTGTGCTATATAGCACGTTTGCCACGTGTCAGAATTGTCACGTGTATGAAGCTGACTAAACATGCTATGCTGCATAGCATGTTTGATGCCACCTAATCGCGGCTTACGTGGCCAGCCATGCATCTTCAGCCACGTGTCAACACCTAACTTGCCAGGTGTTGTACCGAGTTAAGTGACGTGGCATTTTGAGAAAAAAAATGCAAAGCGTGGCATTCAGGTAATTTTTTGCAAAAAGTGTGGCACTTTGGTCGTTGGCCCATGATTGTTTTAAGGGTTTGATGTTTCTAATGTTATTGGAGATAAAATTATTTCTGATAAGTGTGTGAGCCTATGTGAAAAGAAAAAAGAAAAAATATGAATCTCGTATACTTTTATATGTGTATAGAAAATAATTTTATCTCCTAAATATGAAAGACATATTAAACCGTTATTTTAATGCATGAACTTCAGGAGAACTACTTCGCCGTCTAGTATATTGAGTCTAAAAAAAGTGGACTTTTATCACAAAGATAATGGGCCCAAGCCCTCGAATTACACATACCCTTGAGTACTTATATTGTAGTACTTATATCCATCTAATAAAAATAAACATTTGTGTTGACATGGTTTTTACGGAAAAAGAAAAATATATATTTATATATTTTCGAGAATACATAATAATAATTTTATTTTGAATGAAAGTTATATCCATTACTCCATGCGACTATAGTACCAAAAATATTCTAATGCATGACTTAAACTCATATGACTGATAAGTTTTTTTACACCATATATTAAAAAGAATTTAAATATGAAGCGAAAGAAACTGCAAGAAAATTTGCTAGCATGTTAAAAATAAGGGCCCTAAGGCCTGGCAATGAATGGCTCTCCAATGATACAAAATCATATAGGTGCTAGTATTATTAAATGCACGTGTGTTCCCTTAGCTAATAAGTAATAAGGATAAGCATGCCACTGCCAGCATCCATGAAATAATATACTATAAAAAAAAAAAAAAGCAAAAGAAATTGCAAGGAACATTGGTCTGTTAATGTTCAAGTTTGGTTGGCCAATGTAAAGACGATAATTATCACCCACCATCGATTGGTCATAAAGTAATACTTTTTAGCCATGCATTTGACGCATGACGTCAAAAAGTTAAAAAAGGAAAGCTGCACTGCCCAACATTCTAATAATCTAATGACTATATTATATGTATCTTAAACTCTAAGATATCAATTCCATAACACTATGCTGGCTCGGAATCCCACTTATCAAATGAACAAAGCGAAGGGTTATTGTTAAGTTCATTGTGTTATTTTACTTTTTAAAACTTTTTTACTATATAAATTAGTTTCTTAAATTAATTTGCTAATAATTTCACTTCTTGTTCTATTATCAATTAATATAGACAAAAAATTTAGATACTAAAACAACGTAACTAACAATATTTTCTTTTTAGCAAATTATATATTCACTTTACTATGAAGACAGAAGACAAGTCAATGAATATAAAGCTCTCAGAAAAGTGGTATGTTTCTATCTCTACAAGTTCATTTTGGGCTTTAACTCTTTCCCTTTGCAATTTTGCAAAGCTCGAGTTGCATTATGTTGTTGTGTTGTGCCACATGCTATGCTAGAGAACACACCCTTCCATGGTAAACAACAAACCTATAGGAGTTGAAGCATGTGCTGCTGCATGCTCTGGTATTGTTGTCTTTTTCTCTTTCTCTCTCTCTCTCTCTCTCTCTCTGCTTTGGTCTTTGTGCCACTCTTCTTCTTTGAATGCTTCTCATCCTCTCGGGTTTCGAGGGTCTCTGTGTGTGTTTTGTAAAGCATGAACAAAGTGGGGTTCTCTTGAATGCCTTTTTAAAATGAGAAGATTCACCTTTCTTTTTTGACATTTTGCATAACCCAAATGCCTGTGGAATGGAAGGGGTGAGTAGCAACTAGATTTGTGTATTCATTGCAGAGTAGAGCAGTGGTCTGTTTCAGACAGCTTCTATGTCAGAATACTTGTTTCTCTCTCTCTCTCTCTCTCTCTCTCTCTCTCTCTCTCTCTCTCTTATTTTTCTAATCTCAAGATTTTCTCCATAGTTTAAGAATCTTTGTCTCAGACTTGTGAGACCCATTTGAATTTCTCTTGGAATCTCTAAATTTTTATTTGCAGATTTTTTTATTTTTTTTTTCATGGCAGTAGTTTATGTTGTGCTTTTCTTATTTTTTCTGTGGTCCCTGGTGAGTGTAATGAACATACTGTTTTCCAGATTCTGGGTTAGTTATAGAGGTTTTATCAAATCATGCAAGAAATACATTGGAAAAATCAATGAAGCAGGGAGTTAAGTAAGTTAGTTCATGTAAATAGCGTTTTGGCTATGAGAACTGTGAAATGTTTTAAATTGGGGATTTTGTACTTTGTGTCTTCCTTGTGGTTTATATATTTGTTTGTTGTTGTAGGTGAGAATCCTTGGTTGTTGAAATATCAGATGTTGTAAAGATTATTGAATTACCAGAATCTATTGATGAAGCAAACCAACTGAGTTCTTGGCAATACAAAGATCATTCCATAGTTAACTTGAAAATATTTACAATATCCTTTTAAGAGAGCATTTTGGACACCTTTGTGACATTTGAGCTTCTTAATCCAAGAGTTATTGTAACCAGACCCTGATGCAATGAAAAGTGTAAAACTAGCTATGCTTCTCTTCTTGTAAAATATAAATGCAGTTAATGAATAGAAATGGTCAAAGTTGCTGCTTTATAAATTTCCCAGGCTGTCCTTTGATCTTTCTGGAAAATTAGTCTAAAAACACTGTTGATTGGGTTCTCTTTGACATCTCTTACCTTCAGCTGTAGATAGTGTTATCAACTGATCATCAATCTTGCAAAATGGGCTGTGTTTTTTCAAGTATTGATGAGGATGAGAAATTTGGCATCTGCAAAGAGAGGAAGAAGGTAATGAAACGGTTGGTTGGTGTTAGAGGGGAGTTTTCTGATTCCCTATTAGCTTATTTGAAAGCATTGAGGAACACTGGTGCTACCCTTAGGCAATTCACTGAGTCTGATACATTAGAATCTGAAATTGCCTCTAGTGGCTTGACTGAGCCATCTTCTCCACTGTCTCATCTGCTACCACCACCACGGCCTTCTTTTCTTACTGACAAGACTATATTGCAAGTCTCCCAGGAGGAAACTCTAGAGAATGATGACAACAATGTTCCTACACTGCAAATTGATCCAAGTATGAGCTCATCGCAGCTAGTTCGACACACTGGTAAAAAAGAAATAGTAGAACCAGTTGAGGTGGATGATTGGCAAGAAGCCAAACCAGACTTTGATAAAGACACAGAAGAGGAAGCTGTTACAAAATCACGTAGTGGGAAGCAACAGTACATAGAACCAGTTGATGATAATTCCTGTGCAATGAGTTTGCATAGAAAAGAAACTACAGCTATGCTTATGGTGGTTGGTAGAAGTGGGAAAACATTGGAGGGTATAGGTAAAGAGTTAGATGATTATTTCCTGAAAGCATCGGCATGTATAAAGGAAATTGCTGTTATTATTGATATCAGTGGAGGAGATACTCTTCTGCGACAGAATTCTGGGCATCACAATAGTAAGGCTTCTTACTGTTTGCTCTTTAGGATTATGGAAGTTCCATAATGATCTATTAGGTGTTGCGATGGCTTGCACTTACCTTTTGCTTCCTGTCTTTTCGGTACTGGAACTTACATTGTTTCATTTGATGTTCATTATGCATGTCTTTAATACTCATAAAACTGAGCTTAGTTATTTCTTTTTAAAAAATGATTACATGTATGATTTCACAGCTTTTGTTATAACTTCTGAATTCATTAGGTATTAGAATTATTGAAGAGTTTTGTTGCATTTTTCAGAGGTCACAGACAGTCTTGCAATGGTAGATAAATCTAAACAATTAAGTTGTGAAGCCTTCATTTTAAGCTATCTTTTATGAAATGTAATTTGTAATAGCCTTTCTTGTTTTTTAATAATTTTATTCAAATGACATTGTAATATATTGTCTTATTTAGAGTTTGCATGAGCTAACTTGCACAATAAATAAATTTTAGCACATGACTTGGCATTTATTTTTTGAAAGGAATCTCATCTGGTACTATTTAAAATTGTTCAGGACACGATAAATTGGTCTTGATTTGGTCATCATTTTTTTCACTTGCCCATTTAAATTGTTTACTATGATTTTTACATCTAGTTTTCTATATTTGTAAAAATTACAGGATACAATTGTAATTAGAACAGTGGATTTGATCCATTTATAATTGTATGAAAAATGAAAAATAGAATTCGTGTTACCTGTTGTTTGAAAATGTTACACTTTTCTCTTTCTCGCCTGTGTCGATTACTGTTTCAGTAAGGTTACATGATTTCTTGTCATTTGCACATGAATTAAGTTTAAACAATGATGTAACTACTACCTCACATTGCGGACTGCAATATAGTGATTAGGAAGCGCTTAGACTACTAGGACAATGGATAAGCGCTTAATCATATAAAACATGATAACTTATAGGGAAAATAATGATTGTAGAAGACAGTCATGAAGACTAAATGTTATACATTTTGCTTAATCTATTCTTAATTTTTCTGAATTTTATCCACCTATCAAACTTAATCCACATGTTAATTTTCTGTGATGCACCATGTCTGGTGGCAGAATTATAGTTGATGTTTATTTTTTGAGATCATTCATTTCCTCTGTGGTATGGGCAGTGAAAATTTTCTTATTGTGGTTATGTTATTTGTAGGGAAGAGAGGCAATTCTTCAAAGGTCTTCAGTGTATTGTCACGTAGTTGGTATTCTAAGTCACACCAGTTCACCAAAGAAGATGCTGAGCTTTCTAGTCCTAGTGAACCATGCAAGCCCGGAGCTCATTGTGCCACACTCAAAAAATTATATGCCGCAGAGAAGAAACTTTTCAAGGCATTAAAGGTAAGCCAAATTGTAAGAACAATGAGCAGTCCAGGGTGCTGGTTTTTTATATCTCTGTCTAGTGCAGATGCGAAAGTTAGTCCAATTACCAGGAGTATAGGAAGACCAAAGAAACCACATGGAGGGATAAAATAATTAAAAAGACCTTTCTTAAATTGTTTTTGGGTAGAGCCCAATGGCTGCATCACTAGTCTTATAGTTGTGCAATAGAATTTTCCTTTGAGCTTGATAAGCACTTTACGATCATTATATTAAAACTGATTTCAAAATTGTCTTTAACATTATATTTATTTCGTTCATTTGAAGGAAAAATCTTTGTTTATGGATTCTAAGTCCTTTGACATGAATGCCCTTCTTTTCTCATTGTTCAAATATCATATAATGTAGGAGGAGGGAATTGCCAAATTGGAGTTTGAGAGGAAGTCCTTATTATTGCAAAAACAAGAGGAAGAGAACCTTGACTTGGTCAAGATCGACAAAACTCGAACAAGTGTTGAGAAGTTGGATTCTGAACTAATAAGCCTGCGGCAGACCATCAGTGAAACAACAACATCAATTCTGGAACTTATAGATGAGGAGCTTTTACCCCAACTGGTTGCATTAACTGCAGGGTATGTTTCTCAGAATTGGGTGCATTAGACTTAGTCCAACTTAATGACGTGATAGTATCAAATTTAGTTTGGCTATATTGTTTTATCTTCTTAAAGATATTTGAAGAAATATATCAAGAAATAGGGTGACTGTACGTAGCTCACGAGGACTCTACCTTGCATCTCCATGCAAGTAGCTGAGTCGTGCTAGTCTTACCCGAGATCACCAATGCCCATTATCGGTATCTCTATACTAGGAACATATTTCTGGCAATGGACGTGTGGTGTCATTGAGCCCTCATGATCGTGATCCCTATCACAAATCCTCAATGTGACACTCGTTCGTTCCATTCCAAGGGCTTTATCTAGTTACTCATATTCAATATTTGAGACATGCAATATGAAACAAGATAAATAATGCTTTTATTCATAAAATATAGTCATAACTAATAAAGAATTACATGGGTCCATCTGACTCATTGTCTCTAGGACACTATGTACTAACAGAAGGGTCTTCTGAAAATATCAAGTAATTTAGGAGGCAGATGGGGAACACAATTGAACAGTGTAATAATTATATCTGAATCTTCTCCTGGGTTTTGCTTTAAACTTTCGTTTGTTTTGCAGGTTGGCGCAAATGTGGAGTACAATGCAAGAGTGCCATCAGACCCAAGCACTCATCTCCCAGCAGTTGAGTAACCTCAGTGATAATCTTAACACAATACTAAATTCTGACTATCGTCAGCAGGCTACAAGTCAGTTCGAGACCGAGGCCTCTTATTGGTATAATAGCTTTTGCAAACTCGTAAAATCTCAACAGGAGTACGTAATGACCCTCTGTAAGTGGATCCAGCTTACCAACCACCTCAGGGATGGCCATGAATGTAGCAATCACTCCTTTATTCAATCCATTTGTGAACAGTGGAAGCTTGGCCTAAAGGAATTACCTGACGAGGTACTTATGCCTAAAATTTGATGTCCCTCTTTTTTTTCCCTTGTGTTTTGTTCATTTTTCTGAAGGGAGAAGTAGAAATTCTTTTAGGGGAGTTGTTTTGCTATTCTATTTACGTCTTCTTTCAACTCTGGGAAATTTCAGTGTTATTTTCCAAAATTCAAACTATTATAATTGCTTTGTTTTTCTTGAATTACTGCTGCCTCCTTATTGTTTTGTTATTATTGTTTCCACCTACAGTACTTGGCCCTTGGCTCTGCACTTCCAAGAAAATACAGTTAAGGCATAGCTCAAAGTTTTTAGTTTTGTCTCAGTCAGTAGAACAGAAACAAAACTAAGTTAGCCTAAGCACTTCTTGGCTTCAGGCTAGTAAACTTGTGGGCAGATTCAAGAATTTGCTAATTCTGTCTGTTTATGCGAGTTCAACCGAGTTTGTCAAGGTCTGAGTTTTGATGTGAGTTAACATGATTAGGTGACCTATGACTATAAGTTAACTCAGAATTTGACAAGCATTCTTGGCTTCACTAGTATGGAGTAGTATAGGGTATATCGAATTTGGTTTGTCTGAATTGTTAAGAGATATAAACCATTCTTGTGCTTTCTCTAAATAACTTAAGCTTTTAGGTTAAGTTGGTTCTTGGCATGGTTTCAAAGCCTTTTTGACCAAGTGGTTATGAGTCCAATCAATGTTATCGCTGTTGGCTTTTCCGTCCTCACTTCGAGTCACCTGCATTATACTATCATTTGTTATCACGACCAGCTCACCATTACAATCACTATTTACCCTAGCGTTGTCACCATTATCCAGTCACCATTATTTACACAAGTACATCTTCACTACTCCATTGCTATTGCTGCAAGTGGCAGAACCAAGATGATTTACTTGAGGGTGCAAATGGTTTTCATATTTAATATTTTTTTATAATCATTTTACTGTAGATCTAACTAAAAGTTTAGAACAATTTTCCAGCTATGCCTATGGGGGTATAGCTGCCGCCCTCATTAACCTATTTCTTCCCTTGATTCCTGCCACCTTCACTTTGTTACCATCATCATCACCTGAACTACCATAATGACATTATTCCCATTGCAACTAGCCTACCACTACTGATATAGATATATTCTGAGCCAGCACTATTTGACATCAACTCCATGGTCGTTGACACCATCACTTCCACAAACTATTGCCATCCTCATTACATTAAGACTTGTTACTGCTCTATACCCGTCACTATGATAATTTTTCTCTATGTACACCTCTTTCATAAACTCTTGGGTTTATCTAAAATAAAGGCATTTCTTATATGCCAAAGATAGCCAGAAGTGTAGTATGTGTTAAGAATAATCAGGTCTGATCTTGTTATTTGAAATGAAGGGATAAATTTCTGATATTGGTCATACAATGGACTTATATATTTCCTTCTCATCTAGCACCTCAAATTGAACTCTCGGACCATACATAAATTCATAAATAGTAGTTCCTTATTTGAAGTAGTGTCTTCATGGATTGTGTTCCTAGATAAATGATCTTAGTTTCATGGATTTAGGGGTATATTGTCCGTATTCTATGCAAACTATTTTACACACTAGAAGTTTCATGGATTAAAATATACTAAAAATTTTTTTACCATTAACTCTATGGATGGAAAGCAATAAGAAAATATTCCATGTAATGAACCAGTTCCCAGAACTGAAGGCAGATTTGATTCCTTAGCATATGTTACTGAAGTGGATCTCCAAGAACTTTTAGAATTTAGATGCTTTACTTGATTAGTTTATTTTGATTGTTTCTCTACTGTCTTATCTCTCGTTTAGTGTTGTAGTTCTTTATACATTATAATGTACTTATGGATATAAATCTAATGCTTTTTAACAATGGTTTAGTCAAGGCCAGAGAAATAAACTGCAATACATTTCCAGTTTTCAAGTGGCAAAGAATCTGAAAAAAAAAAAAAAATCAACAGTAAAAGACAGTTTGTAATCCAGGAGTAATTTTTGCGGTAAAAGATTCTCTCATGTCTCTTTTTAATATGATTATGTTATGTATCTCATCCATTTTTTGACAGATCAATGACCAACAATTAAAATTGCCATTTATTTATGAATTTTGTCATTAAAATTATGATCATTGATGTATTAATAAATGACTGAGATTTAACACATAAGATGGTGATGTTATAAAGAGGCATGAGAGGATCCATTCAAATTTTTGCTTGTCATAGATTGCACAACTGAATAGGATTTATGCTACTTCTGTGGGGCAAAACAACCTTAAGCATAGAGCCAGTGGTGCAGTGTGGTAGGATGTTTCTTGCAGCCCATCCTTGGGAGGTTTCACAGTATTTTAGAACTATACAAGTTTATATCAGTATAGGTGTGGATGTAGAGGCAGAGTGGTTATATTAAAAGAGATAAAGTAAGGAATTAGGATGTTATTTCGGTGACATATAAAGAAATTTGATGTTCCTACTTTCTCTGTCTGTCTCTGTCTCTTCTCTTTTTTTCCCCATAGCTATCTATCTCTAGTTTGCTAAATGATTCAGAATTTCATCTTCCAGCGCCTTTAGTTTCTTGTCTTCATCATTAGCAGCCTTTTTGCTGTCATAAATAATTATTGCAGGTGCAAATATTCCGAAAGTTTAGGTTGTTGAGTGAAAGCATATGAATGGTCTTATATCTAACATGCCCCCTCATCCAAAAGTCTTTTGGGCTCAAAGCATGGAAAATGCACAAAAGTTTTAACAAAAATATTTTTAGTACTCTCAGTATTGAAAACTTGGTATATCACTTGTCAAAGATGGAAAAAAATGACCCACCTACTTATATTTATTCTAGCTAACCTTCTATGGTTAATGTCATCTGAGTCCCACTTTTTTCTACCTTTTAGTAATGGAGTCTTGAAAATATTATCGTCATGAATTAAGTATATGAAAATCTTAAGCTGTTTGTGAAAAACCTAAATGATCATCTGTAATAGTTTTTTTGTCCAAAAACTTCGACTTCAAAACATTAATTGCTTCCTTATATTAAGGCTGTGTTCAAATGTTGTCTGGAAAGCTTAAATGATTTATTTGGAATAAAACATTACTTACTGCTGAAAGACACTTCCTTTTTTCCTCTATATTTCAAATGTCTAATGTATTTTATTAGTGAATTTTCTTGTGAAAGAGTAATACTTATAATTTTCTGCCACTCTGGTGTGGTTACAGGAGGCCTCTGATGCAATAAAAAACCTTTTGTCATCCATCCATTCCATAATCAACCAACAGGCTGATGAAGATAACATGCGGAAAAAGTTGGAAAAATTTGAAAGGAGGTTGCAAAAATGCTTGAACTCCCTGGCTGAAATGGAGAAAAAAATTGAATGGAGCTTTGAAAATGATGGAGATATAGCTGTTAATATGAGCCCCAACCATCCATTATATCTTAAAAAAACCAAAACAGAAGCCTTAAAGAAGCAAGTTGAAAGTGTGAGAGCAAATTATTTGAATTCTATCCAGTGTAGAAAAGTCATGACTCTAAATAATCTCAAAACTAGACTTCCACATCTCTTTCAGTCACTGATGGCATTTTCAAGTGCTTCAGTCCAGGCAATTGAGGTTATCCATACCCAATCAACCCAGTAGAATGCACTGATATTGCATCACAAAACTTTGTTTTCTTTTATGTGAGTAATCAGCTTGGGCTTCATGCTTATGAGCACAAAAAATATACTTTGGTTATGTAAATTTGTTGTTCTTGAGGGTCTGTATACTGAAACAAAAATTGTGGTGAGCCATTCTTTATGGCATTTTTGTATCCCTTCAACTCTACATACTACCATATACTGAATTTTTTAACGGATGACTTTGAAGGCTATTATTAATATTGTTGAAGTAGGTAAAAATAAAATAAAAAAATACTCAAAATAAGTAGAGGGTATATAGTAGTGTTATTAAACTGGAACAGTTATTGACTTGTTGGTATTAGATTATTGGATCACTGGTTAACCGGTGATATTGGATTTATAAAAAAGAATATATAATAAATGAATGAAGTTATACTTATACTTTTTTTCCTTGTAATTTTTTTTGTTATTGTTGTATCAAAATCAAATTATAAACTATCAAGTAAGAACGGCCAACAATAATAAAGTGATTGTAAGGGAAAATAGATTATAATTATAACTTATCTCATAATAAATATAGAAATAAAAGTATTTTAACTAGATTGGAGCCTAGTGGTAAATGGAATCTATATAGCATGTTGCTATTCTTAAAAATTTTACACATAACATACAAAAATTGGTAACAGGTCTAGTGTGGTTGCAATAACATTGAAATATACTAAGATGTGTTGAATATAATGATTGTGTAGAAAGCAAATGAGGGGAAGGACGGTTTTAAAAGTATAAGTAACGATCTTATATATATTACTAACAATTAAATTTGCAAATCAAGCATTTTATATTTAGGGTTAAATACTTTAATTTTTCTAATATATCAACTTTAAAGTTTTGCATCATCCCGCAAATTTGTGAAATGTACATTTTTTCCTATGAAGTTCTAATGAGATTTCAAAATAGTATAAGGGGAAGGATATTGTAAAATCAATTAGTGTTATTATTAATGTTATTACCAATTAATTTCACCGTTAAATCGATTATGTTGATCTAACAGTTATATTTATTTTCATTTTTGTATGGTTGCCGTTAAATCGATTATGTTGATCCAACGGTTATATTTATTTTCATTTTTGTATGGTTATGATTTTCCATATTTAATGCTTTTAACCATACAAAAATAGAAATAAATATAACCGTTCCATCAAAATAATCGATTTAACGGTGAAATTGATTGGTAGTAACATTGATGATAACACTAATTCTAATTGGTTGTTACAATATTCTTTCCAATACTATAATTGTTAGTAATGTAGTGAAAAATGACAACGCAGATTTCATTGTCACATCCGTTGGGCTTGATTCAAATTTTAAATTTAAATATTGTTACTGATATGTTTTTGCATATTCAAATCTAGTAATTAACATTAAAATATGTAAAATATTGTGCAATTATTTATATAAAAGATGTGTAAGAAATACGCATTATATGAGAGAGATGTTTTAATTGGAAATTAGGAAAGTCAAGGTGATATAAAAAAAAATTACTTATCAAGAAAGTTCTTATGGACGTCTAAATAATTGAAACAAACCGAAATGAAGTGAAATGAACCGAATTGGTTTCATAAACTAGTTCAAAAATTGAACTGAACCAAAAATAACCGATTTTGAAAACCTGTTCAAAAGCCGCCCGGAACTTGTTTGAAACCTGTTCAGAACCATTTTGCATATTTGAATTGGTTTTGAGACATAAACCAGTTTTGAACTGTTTTCCAACCAGTTCTAAATTGATTTTGAACCGATTCGGGAAAAGTAAAATTGGTTGGGATTAAAAAAAAAAAATTGATTTCTTTAAATCGAATAAGTTTTACCAGTTAAATTTGGTTTAGCTAAAAAAACCGATTCGGATGCTCATGCACACCCTTAATAAACCGATTCGTCTACTAAAGTTGCATTGGCAGATTTTGAAACTTTCTTCATAAGTGTATTATTTTGAGATTGTTTTTACCCCTTCTCATCCTTAAATATAGTGTTGAGCTGAAATATAAAATTTCATGTGACTGATTTTTTTTTTCCTACTTACCAATATTTATAGCATCTTGGATTGTCGTTTGTTTGTTTTTATCTAGTTGATGGGGATAACACAGTTTCTACAAATAATTTATTTTTACTTTTTTATGTTTTCTAAGGATATTCTCACTCTTTGGTAGAGGGTAAAAAATTTTATCGTTAGCCTCAAATTACTCTTATTTTTACAGCTAAAATTTTAAAGGACGAATAATTTCAATGCATCTTACAAATCTCGAGATGATAAAAAAAAAGTGATTATCTGTATGGTTTTTTAATATTTAATGGGTTGTAGTGTATGTTTTAAAAATTTATGGGTATAAATTATCGCTTTAATGTTTATAAAGTGAATGTAGATAAGTTATCTATATTCGCTCCCAAAATGACGTCGTTTCTGGTTGAAAACTTTAAAAATTATAATAAAAAAGACTATTATAACCCTGAAATAAATTATAATTACAAAAATAACTTGATTTTCGCTTCAAAATGACGTTATTTTGGACTCAATGTAGATAAATTATCTACGTTGACAGTAGAAAAACTAACCCATAAATTATAAGATTTTAAAGTTAGTACGCTGAAATAGATTTCGGCAAAAATGTTAAATAAAAGCATAATTTAACCTATAAAAAATTATTTATAATTTACATTTGTTCTGTAGTTACCCCTCACGTTTATTTTAACTCCCCTAACATTAAATAAAAAAACTAACTAGATAAGTATGATTATTTGGGTTAGCTTTATCACCCTCATTCAAAACAACGGCTTTTAACACAACAAAATAAAAAATAAAAAAAATTACATTCTAGGTCCAATATCTTCACCTCTGTCTCTCTCTTCTATAATATAATTAGAGCACATAATCAAAGAGAATCAATTGTGGGAGCATAGCATCAATGTGAAATGTGAGGCATCTAATAAATGAAATTCTCTGCAGATTATTATATTTGTTTATTCTTAAAATTTTCTGAAGGAAGAGAGAGAATATTTCACCAATGAGAGAGATAGAGATCAGGATATGAAACCCAAAATTTAACTTAAAAAAAAAATTATTATTTTCAAGAGCCGCTAATGTAAAATTTAATCTAACTATAAAAAAGTGATAATAAATATAACGGCCCCATATTCAATTTCATAGTTGAGGTATGTTAGAAATATGAATTAGATAATTCTCCAAAAGAAAAAAGAAAAATATGAATTAGGCTCATTCAATGGGCTGGTAAAACAAGAATTTTTTATATCTTGCTTATTTTAAAAGTATTTTTTACAAAAGTTAAAACTATTTAAATTTTAAAAAAAGTATTTGATTTTTGACTTCTACATATTTCAAAAATTTAAATTTTTAGCTTAAAAATTGTTTTTGGCTTTTTATAACTTCAGCTTTTTTTTTAACATTATAGCGAGAAATGCTTTTTTTTTTTTTTTTTTTTTTTGAGGGGGAACAACTTTTGGAAGAAGAAAAAAACTAATCCAAATGGCTAGTAGTCCGTTTATTTACTGCTGAAATTATCACCATTAGATAAGTAATTGTGTATAGCTATGTCAAAATGAGTTGTGTCTTGAAATTTCATTATTTAGTTCATGAGACTCGGTTCATGCTCTTTGATGGAGAAATGCAAGTACTTGAAGACTTGCTCCAATTTTCTACTCTAATAACAGGCTATGAAAACAAAATTTCAAATCAATCAAACATTTTTTTTGTTTTAGTTTTCCAAAATAAAGAACTGTTTTTAAAAACAAATCAAACATGTCCTAAGACAGTTAAATGTTGAACTTTCAAAGTAATATGTTCCCTGTCATTCCATTTATTAATTAGTTTATAATATCTCAGAATCCTAAATTTAAAAAATATATATAAAACACTCTATTAAATAAAAAAAGAACATATAAAATCACATAAGAAATATTGCATAGATAATAAAAAATTAAAAAACGAAAGGACATTTCTTTTTCTATCATAACAAAATGATAGATCAATTGTTACTTAAGATACACCCTAGACTCTGAAGTCCTATAATAACAATTATCGTTCATACAACAATGCACTATCAAACAAGGACATCAGGGACGTGCATTATTTTTGCTAGCAATGTTAAACATCAGTCTAATTTCCTCCTTAAATCACTTCTGTTTCAGATAATAAATCAAGAAAAATACACATTTTAATACACTCTACCCCCTCTCTCTCTCTCTCTCCTTAAACATGTGTAGTGTAAAGAAAAGTGTGAAAAAATGATGTGCAAAGAGCAAACATCATTTTCCTTTTTTCACAGTATCTGGGAATTAATTTTCCCTTCCTTCCCTTACAGTTTCATCTGCTTCCATTAAAAAATACTAAACGAGGGTGCATACAAAAGCTGCTCCAAACCATGTGAAAGATAATGTAGCTCAACCGTCGTACTTCTGCTGTATGGAAACCTGTGCTATTACTTCTCTCCACGTTTTCTTTTGAGTGATCCACTTAGAGCAGCCTTAGCTTTTGCCCACTCTTTCAAAGAAGCAGCACTTCTCATAAATGTGCAAGTTTCGCCTATTTCAACATCTTCAGTGGATCTTTCCCTTGGACTTGTTTCAATTTTTTTCTCAGCTAATGGAGTAGAAGCAATATCATTGGTAACAGCATGGTCACTCTTTTCTGGTATAATCTCACTTAAATTAAACCCATCACTGACAACCTCATCAGTAGTATCCTTAGCTACACCATTATGCTTGCAGTCATTGGAATTAGCAGGGTCCTTAATAGGCTCCTTGGCCATTGGCTCTGGGAAAGTAATGCCAGGCAAAATTTGTGAAATGCTAAATGAACTGTTATTCTCCCGAACCAGTTGTGTCCAGGATTGCTTTTGCAGCCACGAAGCACCTCTGCCGGTCTTATTTGGCGCCACATTATGCTGAGCTTCTGCAAGTTCATTTATTACTGGTTTATTGGTAGGCTGAGATTCAGCAAGTTCTTTTATCACTTGTGTATTGGTAGGTTTGCTCCCTAGGTATCCATCTCTTTCCATGTTTTCAGTTTTGTTGTTTGTAGCTAAGGGTGCCGATGAACAATCAGATCTTTGTTGATCTGTACCAGAATCGAACTTCGGCAATATAAGAGAGGCACTGAAAGCAGCATTACCTCCGTCACCAAGAAGTTCTCTCCATGAAGACTTTTGAGACCATGAAATTTTAGTTGATTCCCCAAAACCATCTTCTAGCTCAGTAGGTTGGCCATCAGATTCCAGTTCATCTGGAAGGGTCTGCTTATCACTCTTGCCTACACAGGTAGTAGTGGACAGACACCCATTGCTTTCCTTTTCCAATTTGGGAAGTGATTTCCTCTTCTTGACCTTGTTAGGATTGCTATTACTCCTTTTCTTCTCTTGAAGCATACTCTTGTTGGGTTCTTCCTTAGTAATTCTTGTTTTATTCGACCATGATTCCTGAAGATCCAAAATAGCAATTAGATAGAACAGATGACCTATTCTTTCATAAAAGGAAACTGACACTAGCACTTAGACATTACCTACCTAACATGATTTTATTAACCCTCCCCCACCCCCCCCAAAAAAAAAAGAAAGAAAGAAAGAAAAGGAAAACCTGATTTTCCAAGATCCTTTCAAGTTCCTCGTTCCCTATTAAAGCTGCTTTATTTTTCTTCGTACCGATGTTAATTATGAGATCGTCTTCATCTGTTGCACTATCATCTAAACCATCAGATGATTCAAAAGGATCCTGCTCCTTTCCAAGATGCTTGGTGTTGGAAACTTTCTCTTTTTCAAATAGCTTGTTCATCACAGCATTCATTATGTTAATTTCTTCATCATTCATTCCATCACTTTCTGCTGCTGTCCCATCAAAAGTTAGCTTTTCTTTTTCTGTGCGAAAAGGAGGACAGTGTTCCTCACAATCACAAAAATGCACAGGGAGAGGAGGAACTTTAATATTCTGGAAACTGTATTTGTGCTTGCCAGTTCCACTAAATGGTATGGATTTCACCTGCATAAGTATACATGTAGCATGTAAATATTGAGTCGAGTCATTTGATTTAATACTAATATATTTATACATAATTAAATATAGTGCATATGCAAGAATACATTCTATATAACTAATCTGTTATATTTATACACAATGAATCAATAAAGCAATTTAAACATCAAAATCATTGCAATGAAAATGCTTCTTAAATAATTTATCAATAAATGTAAATAGAGTTTTATTTTTTAACTACAAGAATTGGTGATGACGCATTTCCTCAATAAGGGTGCAGCAAAGGAGAGGAGCAATAATTATGAGATGAGAAAAGTAAATCCTAATAATTGGATCTTGCATCAAGAGTGACACTGTATGAAAATAGCAATAAGAAGGCCTAAGTTTTAAGATCAAATATTTTCTACATTCTGGACTAATAATGATTAGAGTACTGATTCCATAGTAGATCATAATAAAAATAAGAAATTGTTATTTTAGCATTATTTTATATTTTAGTCCTAGGGCTATGCAGTAATTTCCACATGTCCTACTGTATTGTTTGGGCTTGGGTTTATGCTATTTACTATTTAGGTGTTATTTATTTCTTAGTAGTAGAGAGTTTCAGCCATTATTAGATTATGTTTCTAATCATAAATTCTTGGAGGACAGGCAATATGAGGCCTATTTAAACAGATGTAAAGCTTTCTTTCAGACTTAAAGTTCTGTTTTACAATATTTCATTAAATTTCTATTTACCTAGCTATATGATCCAATCAAACCCTTGGGGTGAAGTCTAAATTTATTTTGTTCTTCTTCTCACTTCTCAGTTTCCTTTCCTGTTTTTTTTATTATCTACACATGCCCCGAAGGCCAGATATAACTTCCTTTAGCAGACATTCCCAGATATTAACTCAACAAAATCCTGGTAGATTCTTTCTTGAATTTACTCTAAAACACATGAAACCCCAAACATTAATTCCACATGTACTGTTCACAGCACCCAAAAACACATCAATCTAACCATAAAAGATAAAAAAAAAACCCTCCTAGCCCTATTGCCTACATACTCCCTTACCCTCAACAATACCCAATAACACTTTGACCCACCTGTTTGCCACACCACTTTCACGCTAGAAACCCTAATCCTAACCTATTAAATCAAAAATAACCCTTCTTCCATCCTACATTATAATGACTAGGAATAAAAGACCATTAAAGATCTTTGTCTTTGGGCCTTTAGCCCCATTTAGTGACCGAAAAAGGAAAGCCATTAAAGATCATACTATCATTAACAAATTCATACAATTTTTTTTAACTTTATTTTTTAGTCTCAACAATTCAAGCAGGATCCACTTGTCAAAGGATAATTATAGCGAAAGATCTGACTTGTTTTTTAATATCAGAAGATATTAAATTGACAGAGGAATATAAGATATATCCTCCTAAACATAATCATAGTACCTAAAAGACAACAATTAGCCTTGAAGACTCAAGAATTACACAAAATTTTCCAAATTTCTCTACATATCGAACATGGACAGTCCTTAAAAGAACACACGCATGGAAGAACACCAAACCAAACCTATCACATTACATATGTAAAAGCAAAGAGCAATCCAAAAAAAAATGAGAGCATTTCGATCTAGCTTAACCAAAAACAGCACCAAAGAACAGCTTAAACTACATACATGGCAGAACAAGCTAGTCCACACACATAACACAGCCATATATACCCTAAAAACTGAAGAAACAAAAATAAATCACAAAGAATATATCAAGATATATAAATAAATAAAGTAAGCAATATTATATTCGTAATTGACCTTTCTTAATCTGGGAAAGAAAATGCGGAGGTGGTTTGCATTTGCATTTGAATTTGAATTTGAATTTGAATTTGAAATGGGTCTTGTATTTGGCATTTTCTCCATGTCCAAGGAAACATGTTCAGTAGTGGGAGATTCGCTACTAAGAAGAGCATCTTGATCCCATTCTCTTTTCAAACGCTCAATATAATGTTCTTTAGCTTTCTCGAGTTTTAGTTTCCCACCCTTCCACAGACATCCATTATACTGCATTCCAAACCAACACAAAATATTAAGAAAAGAAAAAAGAAAAAAGAAAAAAAGAAAAAAAGTAGATGTTAGATGAAGTGATGAATTGGAAGGTACCTTGCTGAAAAGCTTGGAAAGGGATTTAGGATCGGTGAGGAAGTCAAGGTACGCAAAACTGCGACCTTTGGTTCGGATTGTTTGGAGTCCTTCAACGCTTCCCAGTGAACCAAACAACCTACGAAGATCTTCGTCGCTCACTCCTTCACCCAATCCTCCTACGAATATTCTCACTCCTCTGTTCTCTTCCTCCTCCATTCCTCTCCAACGTTTCTCTCTGTTCTTCTAACACAAGCCACCACCGTACCAAAAAATTATAATAGGGTTTCCTTTCTGACTTGGAAGGGGAGAGAGAAGCACCGTTTAACGACACCGTTTTAATGAGAGGAAAAAGAAAACCACGTAATTCAATTTGTAGATTGACCATTGTGCCCTGCTATTTAAAAATATTTAACATCTTGCCCATTTTTTTAAACTATTTATCAATTTTAACCTCTCCTTTTTCTTTGGGCAATATGTCTATCCTGAAACAAGATAGACGTTTGTTCTCCAACTGAGACAACAAATCGTGGGATTCATCAGAGTTAAAAAAAAAATTGGCATAATTTTTTATGGGTGTGCAGGAGAAAAATGTTTTCTTTAAAAGCAGAAAAGTTACTTTTCTCTCTTCTTTTATGGGGAAAGTGTTTACAAATTTAAATGATATAGCATTTTTTTAATTCAAATAATATCATTTTAATATATATTTGATGGTTTTTTATATTATCTTTCTTCCGTAAAATTAGGAAAAGAGAAAATGGGGGAGATGGAAGGTAAAAAATGGCTAATTATGCACCAAAACAATATCATTTTATCTAAAATAATATAAAATTATATCATTTAAAATTACAAACATTATCAAAACTATATATTAATCTGCCATGTTTGACCACTCGAGTAAATGTTGGCTAGAAGTTTATTACAGTAGGCTTTGCCATATTTTCTTCATCCACATTTTTTATCCTAAATTTTCTTTCATTTTTCGTCTTCCTTCCAACCTAATAAATTTACTTTCACCCTCGTATCCTTTAACCTTTACCATTATCAAATCATTGTCATTACCTTTAGATATTCAAATTTTTGTGCAAAAATCTGAACTCATCTCCAAACCATAATCCTAATCCATGGTAAAGATGAACTCAAGTTACCAACAATATATTGCAATTGTCTACCATAATGGTAGGCGGTTAAAAGGTCCAAATGGTGCAATTTTTTAAAATCAAAGGAAAACAATGCAAATCAAAGATGACACTACATACAACGATATCAATAGAAGAATTCACAAAAATTGGGACTGTAAGGCAACCAATGCATTTCTCGATCAATAGCCAACTAGGAGACTTCTAATGGGTACTACTGATGATGAAGATGTGGATTGTATGATTAATGTATATGTTAGCCAGAATAAGCAAATATTTATTAATATATATGCTCAAGTTGATGTTGGTCAACCGTTTTCTTTACATATTCAGTCGATGCGATGAGCATTGAATGATATTGTGGTCATGAAGGCAGATTTGTCCGCTCATTTATTCCTCTATAACACCTTGTATTTCTAAATGTATAATTATATGTAAAAATGTGAATTAAGGGGTAGGATTAGTGAAAATCTTGAACTTAGGGTCAAAATATGTAAAAAGAGAAAAATGGTAAATTTACCAAACAAGTAATCCTAGGCAACAAAAATTGAGTAGAAATCTCAAATGAAAAAAATAATGCCGGAAATGGATTCAGAACGAAAAAACGAGTGGATAGGCAAATTTCAGAAAATTTGATGAATAGTGATTTTACCTGTGTAAAATATTGCGGTATAATTGTACCGATAAGAGAAAAAATATGATCAGTATTTTTAGGAAGTAAAAATATGACGTGAACGGGAAAAATACGTAGGTTATGAATTTTTGAATTAAAATGGATGGTTTACGAAAGCTAGGTGACGTGTGGGACCCACTTAAGTCACTTTATCCACTTAAGTCACTTAAGTGAGTAAAGTGACTTGAAAATCAGATTTCTCACATTTTCTCTGTCCTCTCTTCTTCTCCCTCGTGAGCTCTTCACCGTGGAAATAAGGAAAGTGAGCTTCTCAAATTAAAACCTTGAGTTAGAGCCATTTTTGAGAGAAACTCCTAACTACAAAGTTGTTCCCCTTGATCTTGTGAGTGAGTTTCATGTAGAGTGCACCTTGTGGGGATTATTGTGTGAGGAGAAATTCTCCATATATAGCCATTAAATTTGGAGCTTTTTGGGGAAATTTTGGTGATTCTTGTGTTGATTCATTGGTTGAAGATCGTCTTCTTGGACCCTAGGAAGCTATTGGTGGTAACTTTCACACTCTTATTGAGTTTTCATTGAGATCATAAATTGGATGAAGGTTTTGATTACGTGTGATGAGTTGTGATAGTTAGGAACATTAAATGTTATGTCTCCTTTGGAATTAAATGCTTAGAATGATAAATGATGATGATTGATGCAATAAAAATTATGGTGATTTGTAAATTTGTAACTTACGAAATTTTGATGAGATTTCAATACTTTGTGAATTGGTATGATGGTAGGATTGAATAATTGAGTTATGGAGCATTGGCATTAGTTAATTATAGGATTGTATGATATGTGTAAGTGTTAATTTGGATTGAAAACCTTGGAGCATGATTCCATGTGGAATTCGACCTATAGGTGTTTGGAGGAAAAAATGGTGTGAAACATATGGTTTGATCAATGGTTGATGCTTTGGTGCCTAAGTGGTGGAATGGTGAATTAGTTTGATGATTAAAATGGTTGAGGTAGTTGAATTAAATGTAAGATGACAATTATGCCTAAGTGGTTATGTTTGGTTATAATTATTGTGAAGTTGATTAATTGTTTGCAATTGGTTGATGGTCATTGTTGTTTGATCATATAGGTTGCCTCTCACGACGCAATAGAAACAGATTAAGCTTGGAGCTTACGTGGAAGAGCAATATTTGAGGAGTTGAGGTAAACTCTTGGAACTAGAGTTTTATCCCCTTGTGTGTTCCGCCACACCTAGTGGAAGGTCGTGGTTGGATTTTGTGCTCTTTGACATTGTGTGAAATTGTATGTTCATGCATTGTTGCTTTGATTGTGTGACATATCTATGATCTCTGGCCAGTAGATGTGTATGGTTTGGATTTCCGCTAGAGATATCCCTTTGGGAGATTCCGGTCCAGTTTTACCGTGGGGCTGTCTCTGGGAGCAGTACCAGGATGATCCAAACGTGGGACTTTCGCTGGATATGTCTCTTGAGGAGTTCCGGTTGAGTTTTGCCATGGGGTCCTCCCATCTATGGGAGAGGCACCAGGAAGCTTCTCGGGAGTTATATGATGGGGTCCTTGAACGGAATCCTTATGTGGATGTTCTTGGATGTGAGCCCGGTGTGATGTGATTTTATATGTTATGCATTTTATATGATGATCATTGTATGCAAATTGAGTGAGCCATGGGGAGAATGATCCTCTAGTACCCTTGGATGAGAGAAAAAGAAAGCATGGAAGATTCAGAAGAAAAAGGCAAATCTCAACCTTAAGTTGTCTCATCCAGCAACTTGCTTCATATAGAGCATTGTTCACACCGCCTTTTCATGCAATCACGGAACAACTCAAGAAGAATTACAAGTGTTGCCATCCATTCTTCTTGCCTATAAATAGGACGTTCAAACATGAAGAAAGTATCAAATTCCTTAAGAAAGAGATCACGTAGGATAGTTTAAGTTTTTATCTTTCAGTTGTATAGTTTTAACAGTAGTTAAGTGACAGCAACCCTTCCCTCCTTCTCTTATCACCATTTGAGACTCCTCACGAGCATCAACCATATTTCTCCATTTTATTCCTTGTAATTTGAACTTATTACTTATTAATATATGTTGTTATTTCTCTTCTCTTCCATTTGTTATCTCTAAACTGAATCTCGAGTTTATGGGTGTGCATGAAAACCTTCCCGGAATCAATTCTTTTTTAATTTTTGTTCCCGAGAACAGAAATGGATGGGAAACTCGTTTGGTAAAATCAGTTTATTTTTTTGTTCCCGGGATGAACCGATTTAATTTTTGTGCTGGGGAACAGAAAAAAGAATCAGAAAATTTCTGCTTTTTAGTTCCCGGCATAAAATGAGAAACACTTATCTCTCTCAATCACTCTCCACCTTTACCATCATCACCACCACCACCATCATCCCGACACGACTGTCACCACCATCGTCGCCGCTGTCATCGTACCACTAGTGTCGTCGTCACCACCCATCACCACCACGATGCCACCGCCATCATTACCACCTCCTCCACTACCACCACCTCCACCTATCACTACCACCATGCCACCACCACAACTACCACCGCCGCCGCCACCACCACTATCACCCTCATCGTCACCACCACTACCGCCACCAACCACCACCACCACCACCATCATTGCAACCACTGCCATCACACGCCATTGCCACCACGACCACCACCACTACTATCACCACCAATACCATTGTCGCAGCCACTACAAACCACCACCACCTCTGTCGCCGCCCCCAACCACCACCACCATCGTCACAGCTATTACCGTCACCACTGCCACCATTACACCACCCTCGCCAATACCATCACCACGCCATCGCCACAATTACCAACACCGCCATCATCACCACCATCACCGCTGCAGCCACTGTCACCACCACCATGATGCCTTCACAACCACCACCACCATGTCACTGCTATCATTGTTGCCGCCACCAACCACCATACCCACCACCATTGTCGCAGCCGCCGCCATCATCTCCACCACTACCACCGTCGCCGCCACCATCATTGCAGCCACTGCCATCACAACCACCACCATTATCTTCACCACGTCATTGCCACCACCACTACCGTACCGCCACCGTCGCCACCACCATGCCACACGCCGCCGCCACCACCACCACACCATATGGAAAGGAAAGTGATGATTCAAAATTTTGTTATATTTAATAGGAATTATTTTTTATTATATTATTTGTTGTGTTATCAAACACAATTCTCATTCTCGGAATAAAAATAGAATATGTTATCAAACACATTTTTTTCTCAGAAACTGTTCCAAGGCACAAAAATAGAAAAGAATTGTTTCTTTTCAGAAACAGTGCTAGGGAATATAATGGTTGTCATGCACACCCTATAAGACTTCAGTTTGGAATAATTATGTTTATGTTTTCAGCCATGGGCTAAGTTATTTTGGAATGGAAAAACTGTGAAACTCTTAAAGAACTATGCTCAAAACTTTTGCATTGAAACTTTTGCATTTCTGTGATTTAAGTAAGCTTTATTCTTTGGGTATCAATGAAAATTGAACTCAACTGAGAAAGAAACTTCCTTAAGGAAGAGATTTCAGACAATTTAATCATGGGAGAAAAGTAGGGTTGTGAAAGCAACACTACTGGTTACCTTGAGAATAAGGAACCACCTCGTTCTCTGAAGGTTCTGAACTTAGTAATTGTTGGAGTCAAGGGAACCATAGAAATATGAAAACTTGTGAGCCATTAAAGTCTATGAGCTGAGGAATCAGAATTGCAAGTGAAAAGACCTGAACAAATTCAGAAGGGTTAAGTCTTGAGCTGAGAGTATAGCTATTTAAGAATGGAAAAGTGGATCTGTTCCTTGTGTTAAAAACTATTTTTTATCCATCTATCTTGTTGTCTTTTAAATATTGTTATCTTTTAGTTATTCTCCTTTATCATTTCTGTGACCATAAATCAAAGCTCCAATTAATTTTGTCGTTCCTTCTCACATTAAGAAGGATTTGATGTATAACGACACGAGGAGTTGTTTAGAGTCAAACTAAACCTATTATCTTGAGGGAACATTTCAAGGTAGTAGGGAACGAATGACCAAACAGTTCAAATACTGTCTTTTCTTTTATTAACAATTCTTTTTAAAATAGTTAAAGGTATTATTTTGAGTTCTATCCTCGTGGGAACGATAATTTGGCACTAATAATCCCACTTATTACTTGATGTGTGCACTTGCGCAACTGAGTTGATATTAAAAGGACGAATGTGTTTTCTCTTGATGGACTAAGTAAAGGGAACGTCCTTAAAAGAACACATAAGCACCCAACATGTTCCCTGTAAGTTTCCAATAATATATATATATAGAGAGAGGTAGGATCATTTGACACCGGTGTCAAATTTGAAGTTTGACACCTCATCTGAGAGCCGTTAGATCAAAAAAGATCAACGACTCTGATTTATAAGCATGTGATACCATTGATCTTTTTTGATCTAACGACTCTCAGATGAGGTGTCAAACTTCAAATTTGACACCGGTGTCAAATGATCCTACCTCATATATATATATATATATATATATATATATCTCTTTTTCTACACTGTTATATTTGTAGAGAGAAGACAAACTTACTTTAGTACTAAACCTAATAAAGCTAAATTTGGTTTCTTCAACTTCACCCTTGAGAATGTTACGGTGTGCGTGATAATGGGTGTATTTAATTGTGTTCTGAATTTTTTATTCTTAAAACTGTTTTGCAGAATAGTTAATGAAATAAGTTTTTTCTACATTTCTTGTTTGTTTTGAAAATCAAAAGTCAAAACATAAAACAAAAACATCTCAAATATTTGGGCCTGTTTGAATTGTGTTTCCCAAACAATTTTTTTATTTTCAGAACAAAAGAACTTATTTGATAAGGCCTGTTTTGTAAATATAGTTATGAAAATTATAAATGTTTTTTAGTTTTTAGAATCAAATTTAGAGAACATCTCTAAGTTATTTTTTTTTTTGCGTTTTGTAAAAATATATAAAAACATCTATTTTATTAACTATCCTACAAAAAAAATTAAGAACAAAACACAATCAAACATGATCATATTCTCTAAATTTGATTCTAAAAACAAAACAAAAAATACAATTTCTAAATCTTTTTTTTACAAAACAGGCCTTATCAAATGAGAGGGCCTTTTGACCATATAAACCTTTATTAAAAAAGTTGCTTATTTAATCGATTAAACATGAGGTAATTAATTAAAAAAATTATGTAATCAATTAAATCCTATGCAGAATCATCTTCAAGCAGTCTCTTTCCCTAGGATCCTCTGAATCAAACAATTCAAACAAGGTCAGTGAAATTCAACCAAAGTTTTCCTTTTCACATCTTTATCCGTTACGTTCTTACTACGGCCAGTGAAATCAAACGTAACACAACAAAGGCTCAACTTGCTTACAAACAGGTTCATCTTCTCAGAACTAGGTACATCCTTAAACTGCACCAAAGGTTCGATACCAGATACCGTACTCGCCAAAAAACCGATGACGAGGAAGCCCATTTTGCCGCGTTGGCTCGGGCGGTGAAAGAATTAACTCTGTTTGGTCGCTGGTTTATACCAGCGGCACATGGCGAAATAAATGGAACGCGACGAGTTGCCTCAGAAGCCGAGGAATTGCTTGAGCATTACAACCTAGAAGCTGAAATCAACGAACTCCAAAGCCTTTAGATCGAACCCATAAAGGAATAATCGAAATCAATCGAACCAGAGAATGTTGATTTCAACGCATGCCCAAAAAAAGGGAAATTAGAAACCCTATTAGATCGCCAAAGCAAGCATAAATTCCGATTAATATGGGGTGAGGCGTGAAATTGAGATCCATATTCGAAATGGGTTCGAGGAAATTTTTGATTTTGCAGCATGCATAGATGAAAAAAATCAAATCTTGAAGATTTTGGTTTGTATGGTGACGAAGAACAACATGAACCACAAGAAGAATAGCAAATCAAATGAAAAGAAAGGGAAAGAGAAAAAGTTCAAAAGGAATGGTTTAATCGATTACACAATTCTTTTAATTGAGACGTTTAATCCATTAAATAAACAACGTATCAATTATTAAGGGGTAGATTGATGTAAAGTTTTGGGGTGGGGGTAAAGTGATTATTTTTATTTAATAAGGGTTTATATGGTCAAAAAACCCAAATGAGTGTGACATTCCAGTTCCACCTTAATATAAATTTTTGTTATAGTGAAAATTATTGTTTGTTTGATTATTAAATTATTTATCCGGTTAATTATTTATTTAAGTATTTTTGATTATATGGCTCCAATTTATTGGGGTCACATTGGGAAAAAAATAGAAACATTTTTTAAGTTAAATTGCAAATTTCTAAAAGAGTTTTATGAGATGGTGTTATGTGTACTAGGGTCTATATTAAGAGCTTAAGCCAAGACTTAGAAAATCGTACGAATGCATAAGACAAAAAGAAGGTTGCTTCCTCCTTTTTGCATGGTAATAAACCCAGCCACATTTCCCCACCATTAGCCATCAATCTTGATTGCTACCTTCAAAAACTTTCACTTCTGCCCTCATTTTTTGATTGGGAAGAAGAGACTCTCTATATTGCCCTTTCTATTATCCACGGGAAATAGAGTTGGAAGAGTGTGTAAATAATTTAGTTGCTTTATGTTCTAAGGAGATGGGGGTATTAAAAGAATCAATGCATGTGGTCACAAGTGTTGGAGAAGGAAGAATGGAGCACACTTTATTAAGGGGAAAAGGGGAACGGTGTTCGTACTACTCCAGATAAGAGACTTTCATTGTTACTATTAGATTAGAGAAGAGCCATAAGGAACATTAGCTTTAACTTAAGATAGTTCTGAACAAAAAGGGAGTTAAATTGTCTTCCCCTTTCTTAGCCATTTCAGATGAACAAGATAAAAAAAGGTAAATTTTGTTCCTTTCTTTTTTATCATCTGCATGTATAGTTAATTGGGGGTTATGAGTAGAAAAGAGGGAAAATTGTTGTTCTAAAGTATTTAATTTGTTAGACCTGAATGTAAAAGTGTATGCCACATTTTATTCATGTGTTGTATGCTCTAAGACTGTCATACTCTAATTTCCATTGTTGGAAATGTACGTAAACTTTCAAATTGCAAGTGTCATGGGTGTAAAATATTGGCCTAATAACCTACGCCTGATTATGTCAAGTCATGGAGCAGCTTTGGCACTGTCGTTGAAAGTATTTGGTCGTGAATGTATGTGGTTAGATCATTTACTTGTCAAAAATTTCAGATTCTATCATAGATTTTGTAAATCTTAGAGCTGTAGTGCCCTAAAAATTATGAATAATGTATCAAATTGAAGGTTTAGATGTCTATTATACGTGGTAAAAATTTCAAGTCAATTAGGTGTGTAAATTGGTACAATTTAGTGGCTGAAGGGCGATTACTCAAAATGGTATAGCTTTTGTTAACCGAAAATTGTGATTTCTGGTAGTTTTAGTCTAAGAGGCACAATAAATTCCACGAATATGATATGATCCCCCAATAGGATTGGAGGAATGGATCTACTAGGAATGGAAAATTATAACTCCAAATTCAGCCGCCAACACGTACTGTTAAAAACAGAATGTATCTCACGCTACGGACCTCGGATTTGGGTGATTCCAAAACGAGGTGAAAGATGGCTTCCTGAATCATGATTTTGGCACAAGAATCACCGGAAAAGGATAAGGAATTCAGGAGATATGAATCCAAGATAATATAGAACGAAATTGGAGTTTAAGGATTATAGGTAGGCGCCACAATTCCAAAGAATTGATAAGCCCAAGAACGCCACAAGGATTGATGCCCTTGATAAGTTCAGATATTCTCAAAAGAACCCAAGAGAACTAGTCTCACCAAAATAGGTTAACTTGATATTCCAAATCTGTCTTCAAAAGCCATGGTGTTCCCTTATATAGTGGGCAACAACCATATTGAGTTTAACCTAAAAGTGCTTACACATAAAAGAAAATAGACAGCCCAATAATCCAGCCCAATAAGCCTTATTACAAAAAGTTTAACTAAATATAAGAAAATAAAATTAAGTGCAAAATTTGGGCCAAGTAAAATAAAGCCTTCATGCATATCCATTGAGGCTTATTCTTCAAGGTCTTCAATTTGAATTAAGTGTATCATTTTGGGCTCTTCTTCCTTTAGACTTGGGCTTGTCTCAAGTAAAGTGGTCACCAAGAGATTTAGAGCCTCTTTAGCCTTTTTAGCTTTTGCTCTTGTCATTGGGCCTCCAAGACCTTGTATGTCCTCCAAGTTTGTTGTCTTGGTCATGCCACCTCATATGTCCTCATCATTCCCTCCTTCTTTAGAAGAATTTGTCCTCAAATTGCAATCCTCGTCTCCTTCTTCCTTCCTTTATTTTCCTGCTTAGCATAGCTCTCTACCCTTTTCTCAATGTTTGCTTTTACCCTTTCATGTAGTTTTCGCACATATTCAGCCTTACTCTTACCATCTTTATGCTGAAAAATAGAGTTGTTAGGCATAGGTAGCAAATCAAGAGGAGTGAGAGGGTTAAAGCCATAAACAATTTCAAAAGGAGAATAATGAGTAGCACTATGAACTGCCCGGTTATATGCAAACTCAACGTGGGGCAAACATTGTTCCCATGACTTGATGTTCTTTTTAATTACAGCCCTCAAAAGAGAAGAAAGAGTTCTATTCACTACCTCAGTTTGGCCATCAGTTTGTGGATGACAAGTACTAGAAAAGAGAAGTTTAGTCCCCAACTTACTCCATAATGTCCTCCAAAAATGGCTTAAGAATTTAGTATCACGATCAGAGACAATGCTTCTTGGAAGCCCATGGAGTCTTACCACTTCCTTGAAGAATAAATCAGCAATATGGATTGCATCATCAACCTTTTTGCACGGAATGAAATGTGCCATCTTAGAAAACCTGTCCACCACAACAAAAACAAAATCTTTACCATTTTTAGACCGAGGTAGTCCTAACACAAAATCCATAGAAATATCAATCCAAGGGCAATCTGGAATAGGTAAAGGAGTATACAACCCATGAGGCAATAATTTAGACTTAGACTGCTTACATACAATGCATCTTTCACACAATTTATGTACATCACGCTTCATGTGTGGCCAATAAAAATGTTCATGCAGCATGTCTAGAGTCTTTTGGATTCCAAAATGTCCCATTAATCCCCCCGCATGTGCCTCTTTCACAAGTAATTCCCTAATGGAACCTTTAGGAACACACAATCTCTTTTCTTTAAACAAGTAATCATTATGCCTGAAAAATCCATTTTGAGCAGCATCCACACAAGTTTTATAGATTTGTGCAAAGTCTGGATCATGCTCATACAATGCCTTAATATGATAAAAACCAATGAACTTAGTTTCAAGAGTAGAGAACAAGGCATACCTTCTTGAAAGTGCATCTGCAACTATATCAGACTTACCTTTCTTGTGCTTGATCACATAGGGAAACTGCTCCAAGAACTCTACCCATTTGGCATGCCTTTTGTTAAGCTTGCCTTGTCCTTTTAAGTACTTTAAGGACTTATGGTCACTGTTGATGACAAACTCTTTGGGCAAGAGATAGTGTTGCCATGTTTGCAATGCCCTTACCAATGCATACAATTCCTTATCATATGTGGAATAATTAAGAGCAACCCCATTCAATTTTTCACTAAAATAGGCAATGGGATGCCCCTCTTGCATCAAAACAGCCCCTATCCCCATATTAGATGCATCACATTCAATCTCAAAAGATTTAGAAAAATTAGGCAATACAAGAATAGGTGCATGTGTCAATTTTTCCTTGAGAGCAGCAAAGGCTTGCTCTTGTTTTTCACCCCATTTGAAACCAACATGCCTTTTAATCACTTCATTCAAGGGTGCAACTATGGTACTGAAATCTTTAACAAATCTCCTATAGAAACTAGCTAAGCCATGAAAGCTTCTCACCTCACTTACATTCTTAGGAGTTGGCCACTCTTGAATAGATTTCACCTTCTCTTGATCAACTTGCACTCCTTGTGAGCTAACAACAAAACCAAGAAAAACAACATGGTCTATACAAAACACACATTTTTCCATGTTAGCATACAATTTCTCATGCCTTAGTGCTTCCACAACATACCTCAAGTGCACAAGATGATCATCATAAGATTTGCTATAAATCAGAATATCATCAAAATAAACCACAACAAACTTTCCTAGAAACTCCCTTAACACATGATTCATTAGTCTCATGAAGGTACTGGGAGCATTGGTTAAACCAAAGGGCATAACCAACCATTCCTACAGCCCATATTTAGTTTTAAAAGCTGTTTTCCATTCATCCCCTTCTCTAATCCTAATTTGATGGTATCCACTTTTTAAATCAATTTTAGAGAAGAAACAAGCACCATGCAATTCATCCAATAAATCATCCAATCTAGGAATAGGATGTCTATACTTTACCGTGATGTTATTGATGGCTCTACAGTCAACGCACATTCTCCAGGTTCCATCTTTCTTAGGCATTAAAAGGACTGGGACTGCACATGGACTTAAGCTTTCTTGCACCCATCCTCTTTTCATCAAGTCTTCAACTTGTCTCTGAATCTCCTTGGTCTCTTGGGGGTTACTCCTATAGGTTGGCCTATTAGGCAATGCAGCTCCCGGCACGAGATCAATTTGATGTTCAATGCCTCTTAGAGGAGGCAGTCCATGAGGCACCTCTTTGGGAAAGACATCTTCAAATTCTTGCAACAAAGAAGAAACCTCATTTGGAAGAGAGTTATTAGTATTTGCATCTTTGATATTATTACACTCTTTACTCAAAAGTAAGAGCATTGGCTTTTTCAATTGTATAGCCTTTTTCACCTCTTTTTCTTTTATAAACAAATTTTGTGTTTTTCTCTCTTTTTCTTGCTCTCTTCCACTCTCTTTCCCTTTTTTCTCTCCACTTTCTTTTCTCTCTTGCTTTCTTTTATCTCTCATTTTCAAATGATCCTCACTAACTTCTCTTGGAGTCAAAGGTGCAAGAATAGTCTTGCGTTCTTCATGCACAAAAGAGATTTTGTTGGTGTAACCATCATGCATAACTTTCTTATCATATTGCCAAGGTCTCCCAAGAAGCAAATGACAAGCCTCCATTGGTACCACATCACATAAAACTGTATCATCATACTTTCCTATGGAGAAGTTCACCTCCACTTGTTTCCTTACGGTCACTTCACCATCCTCACTAAGCCATTGAAGCTTATATGGCAGCGGGTGAGGTTTGGTTTCCATGCCCAATTTAGACACCATTCTAGCACTTGCAACATTGGTACAACTCCCTCCATCAAACATTACACCGCATTTTAGGAGTCTCCTATAAACTACAGTCCACCCTTTAGGAAAAATCCTGGTCATTACACCACATTTTAGTTTTAAACAGTTCATTTTAGAATTTCATAAAATGGTCTAAAGACCTCTGTTTTGAGTGATTTTAAAGCTTCCTGAAAGCTCTACCTTTCTAGTTCCTGTCTACAAATTTTCAGAGCAATTGAAGTGGATAAGCCAAAGTAAGTTGCCCTGTTCTATGCTATCTTATAGACAACCATCTTCGAAAGTACGTAACTTGGACTCTAGAAATCCAAATGGATTCATTCTTTTGTGACTAGACTGCATTATTAACATTATATTGAGTTGGACTTTTATGAGTCATATAATTAGAAAGTGTGTAGAAAGCGGTCTACATCTTAGGGGCTTTAACAAATTACAAAGTGTTGGCCGTCAATTTACCACTTACTACTTGACAAGGTAAAACTTGCGTGCACTTAAAGCCTCTGAATTACATGAGGATTACATAGTTTATAAGTTGAACTGCAAATGCATATTTAATATAAATTGAAGACTCAAATATAATTAATAGTGCAATCCTTGGATGCGTATAAGGTGTAACACCCTGTTACCAGACCGGTGTATTATCATCAAATATGATATTAAGCACAGTTATAATTACATTGATTAGTTAAAACTACGGATAAAATTTTTCACAGAAATATTATTCATTTACTTTTTAAAACAAAACCGTAATTATAACCATGTAACATTCTTCAAACTGAGACCACTACACTTAACCAACAACTTTAACCTTTTCATTATGACAAACTAGACATCTAGGGATTTCTGGAAAGATATTACAATAACCATGTGGTTAAGAATAGCAAAAGTTATTAAACTCACAACGCAGCTGACAAAATCGAACTTTTGGTATTGGAGCATCAATTTCAATCCCAAACTAACATTGATATACTCATCCAATGGCTTTAACATATTACAGGGTTATAGATCTATGTGTTATCTTCACATAGGTTCAAACCTCACTGAATTTGAAGCTTTTTAGCTCGAGTTATGCTAATTTTACTAACCTATGTTCGTGTTGAAAATGGGCTGCGCGTTTAAGTGCGCTCTTCGGGAAAAAAATTCTCCCGGTAAAGTACTTAATCGCGCATAGGCAGAGGGAATTGGTATTTTTAGGCCACCAAGAGTGCTTAAGCGCTCTCCAGGGCGCTTAAGCCCCTGCGACAGAGAGTTTCTCCACGCACAGGTGCGCTAGGGCGCTTAAGCCCCCTATTTAGGCGCGTAAGCCCCCGGAGCGAGCTTAAGCCTCCATTTTTTAGGCTTAAGCCCCCTCCACATGGGCAAAACACTAAATCTCTATTTTCATGTATTTCTCTTGGGGAATTAAATCCCACACACCATATAACCTAATTAACAATCTTACAACATCAATGTTTCAATAATTACATCTTCTACACCATTTTATTGTGCAAATCAAAATGACAAGACATAACATCACATTCCATTAATATATCAATTTTCCTATTACATCCATGTTCTTCAAAATAAATATATGTCAAAGAACTTAGCTATCAAAAGACATGATCAAAGCTATTAGCCATATATAACAATGCAATTACTATAACAATGATCATGTACTAAGTCCTCCATAATACATAATGTGGCCTCAATAATTACATATAACAATTATAAATGGCATGCAACTTAAAATGTCTTGCTATCAGGTACAACCTACTCATGCTTCTTGCCTCGATCAACCTCACCTCTATCAGTACCTGAAATGTTGCCCCATAACACGGGTGAGATATACGAATATATCACAGTAAACGTGGGATCCTTGGAGATCACTCCACCCTAAGGTTCACTTTCGATGAACACACAATAATACCCTCTTAACAAATTCTTATCCATAAACATCACATGGACTTCCAAGAGAGATCCATAAAGGGTTGTTTCTCTTAGGCTCTTACCACATGGAGATCCACATAGGGTTGTTTCCAAGGGAAGTCCCTAACCTCAACCTAGGAACCTCCAAGAGAGATCCACATAGGGTTGTTTCTCTTACGCTCTGACCACATGGAGATCCACATTGGGCTGTTTCCAAGGGAAGTTCCTACTAATCATCCTCATCATAATCTATCAATCATTCCTCAATCAATATTTTACATCTATCAATCATTCCTCAATTACTCTTAAACAATCAAACATCATGAATCAATCATAACATTTATCTATGCATAAATCAATGCATTAGCATATAATTACTATCATCATTACATATCACACCTCATAAACCATTTCTCCTCAACGGAGTATGGTGGAACATTCAAGAGGATCAACCCCAAGGTCCAAAGATTTACCTTGCACTTGAACCTTCCTCAAAACTTTCCTTTCCTCAATTGAAAACAACTATAAGGGTTGGTCACTCCACTTGGTTCTCTTGCCTCAATCCTATCAATACAAGGAAACAATCAACCTATAATCAAACAATGGCTTACCATTCAAGAAAATCCTTAATTTCAAGCATAATTTTCTCAAATAACAAAGTACACTAAAATGACAGTCTAAACTCATTTCTATCGTTTATTTATCATTCCTAACATCATTTCCAAAGGAATTTAGCCTCAATCTTACTCAAACTCATAAAACCCACAAAACACTATTCATTGTCTTCAACCTCTAGAAAACTCCATGAAAACTAGGTTGAAGAAGTGAAAACTTACCACAATAGGTCACACAACCAAGGAATAGAGGTTTCCTAAGCTCCCATGGATGAAAATGCCCTCAAACTACTCAAATCTTCAAAGGGGTTGAAATCTTTGGAGGGAGAGATCTCTCTCCACTAGTCTTCCCACTCAAAACCAAGCTAGAATTTGCAATGAGGGAAGGATTCTCTTTGTTTTTCGCTTTGGAACGGATCAATTTGGTGGAGGAATGAATGAGCTAGGGTTTGAGCTCCCTTCAATGGCTTCTCCCTCTCTTTTCTCTCCCTTGGCTACGTCGACGAAGAAGAAGGAAAATGGGAGGGTTCTTTTGTTTACACTTAACTTAGGTTGAGTAATTTCAACCGGATAAAAACTTATCTATCTATTCACCTTCATTCACCACCAAAGTTAACCAAATGGTATATGATATTTTTCTAGTAATATTTTTAACTTTTATATTTTAAGTACTTTTATCTACCCATATTTTTACCCTTTAATTCTCACTGACTGCACTTTTTACTTTAAAAGTTCCCTTAACTCATTAATTTTAACCTCTTGCTTAATTCTACCCACTTATACATGCTTAATTATTTAATTATAGATAATTAATTAAATTCTTAAGTTAAGGGTTTTATATTCACCCCACCTTTTTAGCTATTTTGTCTTCAAAATTGACAAAATCACTCATTCAATCAACTATGGATTTGTCGGAGAATGCTTCTTGTGTTCCCGAAGTTACCCTGTTCATTACTTCCTCTTTTCTTCATCATCTTATCATAAGATGAAATTTTTTACTCATGATTCAATCTATGTTTTATAATTAGGTGATACTAACACATTCAATCACTTTTATCTTTCAATTTCCTCAAGGGTCATACCTATTCACATGATATTTAACCCTGCCCTTCTATAGTCCTTTAAATAACCTTTACTTAAAATCTCATTTGATGGAACTTCCAAAAGAGATCCGCTATGAGTTGTTTCTCTTAGGTATCTTTGTCCACAAAGAGGTCCCAAAAGCTAACTCCAAGGGAAGTTCCCCTCAATCTGGACCTTTCATGAGAATTCTCTATCTCATGGGATACTATCCTCATGGAGGTAATACTACCACATCCATGGAAAAGTCATTGCATACAACTTACAATCTTTTATCAATCTATCCATAGTCTAGTCTTTGAGTACTAAACATAACTAATCACACAATCATAATTAGGGTTGTGCTTGGGGCAGGTTGGGTCAGGTATTTGTGTCAACCCAACCCGACTTGATTTTGTAGGTCAGGTATTTTGACATGTCCCGGTTTAATTTGATCCAAGTCAGGTCAGACCCGATTTAAATTTTTTTGAACTAGTACTGAACTGGGTCAGATCTGACCTGACTTGGTTTCTGAAGTGGGTCTGACTTAGTTTCAAAATTGGGTTAAATCCGACATGACCTGCTTTTGACTTGGTTTCAAAACTTATTTTTGATTTTATTTTTTTATATTTGTTGAATAAATAAAGGAATGTAATTTAAAATATCTACCCCATGGTTCTCACCACTCATAAGAAACCTAAAATATTTTAAAATAACTTTTCGTTCTGCCTTATGGAGAAGAAAAGGAAAATCTTTGTTTTCTTCCCAAATTGCGAAGAAAGAAATGCTTTAAACAAAGAGAGTTGGATATTTGTGATTTTTGAAAGCATCATTTATGTTGTTGATTCTAGTTTCTTTGTTTTGAGATATGAGAGAGCTATGTGCAGGCTAACTCACAATTGACCTCTAAAAAAATAGACATGGACACTGTAAAGTTAAATCACATGACGTTACTGATATTCCTCCAAAGTGAATGACAGAGAGATTCATAGAAGAGAAAACCTAAGCCCCAAATTGCCTTTGATTTTTTTCACAAAACGGGTCTGGATCAAAGTTTGGGTTAATGGCTTAATTATTAAAACAATTCAAGTCTAAAATTGCCCAAATATAAGTGGGTCGATATTTAAATCTAGTTCAAAAAAATGGTATTTATGGGTCAGATCAAGGTTAGATCAAGAGCAAGGAAATTGAACCAATTTTTTTGCATGACCCTAATCATAATTAAGTCCACAGTCTAAGCATGTGTGGCTCCAACCTCAATAAACTTTGCATGTCAAATTAATCTACATGCGTCATCCCTTCCGTCAAGTATGGGAACCTCTCTAGCTGGGGTTGGGTCGAAGTACTAACATGTGTCGTTGTCGGAAGATCAGAGACCATTTGCATAAGAACAACCTGTCCCATGATTTGGGGACAATCCCTCGCATAGTGACCAGGTCTACCACACTTGAAACATACGTTCTGGCCCATCAAAAAATCACCCTTGTGATGCCTGCCACAATTGTCACACTTAGGCACATGAGGTTTATCATTGTCCCAGCTCTATCGACTCCCGCTTCCCTTAAACTTTTCATCTGATTGTCTCGCTTGTAATTTCTTCTTTTCATTCTTGTCATCCTTTTTCTTATTCTTTTCTGAAGTAGAGTCAGTTGCTCCACTAGCACCAAACGCTTGTGCCTCATAAGACTTCTTGATCTTAGGAACACTATACACTTTTTCCACCTTCCTACATTGATTTACAAACTTGTTGAGGTCTATAATATCACAGTTGGACATTTTTCGAGACATCTTCTCATTCAGACCCCATTGAAATTTGGAGGTCATCTCGGCCGGATTAGGTAAGGCTCTCCCATAGTTAGCATACTTCACCAATTCATTGAACTTGGCGAAATATTGGTCCATTGTGATCGACCCTTGCTTCAAGTCATTGTAGTCATTATACTTCCTTTCCCTAACCTCCCTAGGGAAGTAATTGTTCAAAAACAAAGTTTCAAACAATCGCCATGTGATCTCCTGGACCTCAGCCTCCAATGGTTGCATGGTGTTCGTCCATCAATCCTCGGCCTCGCCTTCAAGTATGTACACCTAGTAAACCAACTTCAGTGCATCAAGGTATCTCATCACCCTAAAAATCTTCTCCATAACTTGGAGTCATTTTACAACAACCAACAGGTCGTAACCTCCAGTAAAGGATGGAGGTTTGTGTTTTCTGAAGGCCACTAATCGCCTTTCTTCAGTTTTATGTTCATCAACATGTTCCACATGTGGTTGACGAACCACAATGTGATGACTATGACCACCATAATGGTGACTAGCCTCACCATTATTGTTACGCGCTCCACCCTCTTCATGGAAAGTATATGGAGTAGGAGTGGCAGTGTGAAGAGGAGGAGTGCTGGTCTGTTCTCATTTCTAGCACCCTTCAGTGTCCTCAACTCATTAATCATCGCGGTCATGGCATTCCGCGCATCCTCATTCGTCTTCATTAGGGTCTCATTAGCTTGGCGACTAACAGTCAACTGCCTTTGCACGACTGCCAGAGTGGCCGCCACGGGATCAGGCTGTACACTTTTTGCCTCGCGACCACTTAGAGGTCTAACTATAGCAGCCAAAACAGGATCTGGCTGAGCATTGGCATTCGATGCCTCAAGGTTGTTCCGATTCTTTGTCATGACACTACACATATTACACAAAGAAATGAGTTGATCAGGCCTATACTCAGTTATCACATATGCAATAATCATAAAGAGTACCTAAAACAACTACAAAAAACATTAAACACCAAGCAAACATAACAATCGTTCAAAGGTGGTGGAAAAAGGAATAAAAATCTTGAATTAAAAGAAGAAGTAGTGAAATATTGTTTGATAGTTGACTGAACCTTGAATTGAATTAAATATGTTTCAATCTCAAACAATAAAATTAGCTACTTTCCAAATACTCCTACCCCTAAACCAAGCCACATTACAACCCTAAAAAGACCTTTTGATCAATTTTTGCATGTTATTTATGTTTCTCATCTTTAGAAACTTGAGAATAAGATCAAGCCTATGGTAGTGCTATTACACTGATGGATTGAGCGATTATACCCAAACACTTGAGTGATGAGTGTATTATTTATCTTAGTGAGGGGTATTCAAGTTAGATTCTAATTTCCTTTTTGAAACTGAAAAGTCTTATTTGAAATTCTCAACACTGAAAATCATTCATGCTTAGCATAGTACTCTCATGAGCTTCTGCTATAAATTGTTTGTTTTGATGCAATGTTATGCTTGAATTTTATGTGTCTCTTCTCACAAGGTTAAGTTCTTGCTTCATAGTGTTTATTCTAGCTTATTGCTAATGACAACAATGTCTAAATCTGGAAATTATTTGATGAGTCTCCAATTTATTATGTATTAAGGGTTACTATGTTATGCTTGTTTTTCTGTTTGATAAGACAAACTGTAATTGAGGAATAGTAAAAATAAGAAATAACTTTTTTTGTAACTTATTATTCTTTAAATATATATGTGGTTGAATGTGTTAGTGATGCTCGCGGTCTGGATTGGATCGATTTTAAAGCAAAAATCATCTGATCCATTCCCTTCGCTTTGATCATTTAATCATTCATTCAATTTGTTTTTGTTTTTTTGCAGATCGGATCCAATCTCATCCAATTTTATTTGGTATGGATTGGATCAATGTTTAATTTTTCGAAAAGTTTAAAATTTCAGCCATACAAATCACTAGCTATATCAAAATGAACTCATATAATGTTATAAACCATTTGAAAATTCTAAGTTTTCAAACTAAAGCAAGTCTTAAAATTTATGAAAAGTTAAAATAGAGTAATATACAATAAAAAATTAAAACAAGGTAGTTTGCTAATAATAACATACAAGATTTCAAGTCTATAAAACAACAAGATTCTAAGTCATTATCTTTCCCTTCCATGCTTCGCTCTTTGAGCTTGCTCAATGCTCACTCTTTGGATTATATCAGAAACAGTAAAGGTTGTGGAATTAGAGAAAAAGACATTAGCGAAATTTTAAAAATAATAAATATATAATACATTACATCGGTTTGGATTTGATCGATTTTCACCAACCAAACCCAAAATCGATCTAATCCAATTAAAGTATATGATTTTTTTTTCGATGTTCGATTTTCGATTTATTGGTTTGATCACTGCAATTTAAATAACCGGTTTGGATCCGTTAATAAATATCTCTATGTGTTAACAATATTAAATATGCATGATTTATTAAAAATATTATTTATTAAATTCATATTTTTTTTTGGAAATGAAAAAGTTATGTTATCAATTTTTTTTTATTCCAAAAATTCCTATTAAGTAAAATAAATAAATAATTTCAAAAAACATAACCGTTATTATGCATATCGTAATGTACCTGCATACAATAATCTGGGAATATACATAAAAAGTTGAAATCTAAACCATTACTTGTTGAACCTAAATAAATCAATAAGATTGTTCGAGGGAAATACCTTATCATCCAAATCTGGCCTAGACAAAACTTCAAACAGCTCACGCCTACATTCTGAACCCGTTTAATATGATCGGGAGCAGAAACTCCCATGCTAAAAGTAGAAAAAAAAATTGGATTGAGATGAAATTTTAAAAAAAGAAAAAGATATAAATGAAAGAAAAATTTTCTTTTTAAATAAAGGACCATGGAATAATGTTGAGGGCTCGGAGCATATTAGAAAAATCACTACATTCTCCAAGAGTTTTTTGATAAGTGTCACTGTCAACTGACATGCTATTAACAATTTAAAACTACAATCATATTACTAAAAATTACTTCTGAACTCAGATAAACGGTGTTTTTGGATAAATCTTTTTTAAAAAAATACTTTTATGATATAACATTTTTTTTAAGAAATTACTCTTTCGAGAATATAAAAAAAATCATAATTTTTTATTTTATTTTTTTTAAAAAAAACTTATTATTCCTTGAGTAAAAAAGTACCTTTTCTTTAAGAAATAAAAATAGCCAAAATCATAAATAAACCGCACGATTAATATAGTTAACCATATATCAATAGCTTCACCGATTTAATAACCGTACTAATTTTAAAAATATTACATTTTACTATAAATTGAGAAAAATTAAACGTATTTCCACAATGTAGGGTTTATACTTTGAGAAATATTTTTCTCATGTTACATAAAAAAGTTTATCTCATGTTACACACTCATCGAAATTTGAGCTAACATTTCTCTTTTTTTTTCTTTTCTTTTTAGTTGTGGAACCCACCTAATTATGTCTCTACATAAGATAATATTATCTCATGTAACATGAGAAAAGCATAACCCTTATACTTTATAGGCGGCACTAGTTTTTTCGGAACCCTTTTTTCCACCTCGCTCACAGCCCCGCTGACATGTATTGTTAAACAAATAAATCCTTGTACCAAAAAATAAAAAATAAAAAGACCTAAACGTTGGCGTTTAATGTGAATCCCTAAACCCTAAAGTCATAAACCTCCGTTCCCGCCACTCACAGTAACCTGTTGCAGAGTAACCCTAACCCCATGGTGGTAACGTGGTAACTAGAGAGCTAACACTGAAACAAAACAATGAACTTCAGGTTCCAGAACCTTCTCGGAGCTCCCTACAGAGGTGGCAACGCCGTCATCTCCAACAACACCCTGCTACTCTCACCCGTCGGTAACCGAGTCGCCATCACCGACCTCCTCAAGTCTCAAACCACAACCCTCCCAATCCAATCCTCCTCCAACGTCTCCCGCATCGCCGTCTCACCTGACGGCACCTTCCTCCTCACCGTCGATGACCGCAACCGCTGCCTCTTCGTCAACATTCGCCGCCGCGTCGTCCTCCACCGTATCTCCTTCAAGCACCACGTCGGCGCCGTGAAATTCAGCCCTGACGGCGCTCTCATCGCCGTCGCCGCTGGAAAACTCGTCCAGATCTGGCGCTCCCCGGGGTTCCGCCGGGAATTCTTCCCGTTCGAGCTGGTTCGGACTTTCGCCGACTTCCACAGCAAAATCAGCTCATTCGATTGGAGCCCTGACTCGACCTACTTGATCGTCGGGTCCAAGGACTTAACCGCGAGAATTTTGTGCTTGAAGAAACTGAGTTGTGGTGGTGTTAAGTATAAGCCGTTCTTGTTTTTAGGTCATAGGGATTCGGTTATAGGTTCCTTCTTTGGTGTGGATTCGAAAACTAATAGGGTTTGTAAGGCTTATACAGTTACTAAGGATTGTTATTTGTTTAGCTGGGGTTTCACAAGCGACAATGATAATGCGGGGATGCAGGTGGAAGACGAGGGATCGGAACCGCCTTCTCCGGGGACGCCGGATAGAGATGCGGAAGGGAATTTCGAGAGTGATGGTAATGGTAATGTTAAGAAGAGAAAGGAATGTGATATTGAGGATGATGGAGGGTACTTGTTGAGAGGGAAGTGGGAATTGTTGAGGAAGGATGGTTTTATGCAGGCACCGGCAAGGGTGACGGCATGCGATTATCATAGAGGGCTGGACATGGTGGTTGTTGGCTTCTCGAATGGTGTTTTCGGGTTGTATCAGATGCCTGATTTCGTGTGCATTCACTTGTTGTCTATATCAAGGGAGAAGATTACTACTGCTATGTTTAATGAGCTTGGGAACTGGTTGACCTTTGGCTGTGCCAAATTAGGCCAGCTGCTAGTTTGGGAGTGGCGGTCCGAGAGCTATATTTTGAAGCAGCAGGGTCACTACTTTGATGTCAATTGTGTTGCATATTCGCCAGATTCCCAACTCCTTGCTACTGGGGCAGATGATAATAAAGTCAAGGTAATTGAATGTTGATCCATCGTTGACTGGATGTGTTGCATCTTTGATAATGTGTATGTATTCATATTGCATCAATTTAAAAAGTGAATACAAATGAATTAAAGTTTTGTACTTCTCTGTTACAGGTCTGGACTGTGTCCTCTGGCTTTTGCTTTGTAACCTTTTCTGAACACACTAATGCCGTTACAGCTCTGCATTTTGTGGCAAATAACAATTGCCTGCTTAGTGCATCTCTTGATGGGACCGTTCGTGCATGGGATTTATTACGTTATCGGAATTTCAGGACGTTTACAACCCCTTCTTCAAGACAGTTTGTTTCTTTGGCAGCGGATCAAAGTGGTGAAGTGATATGTGCTGGCACTTCAGATTCCTTTGAGGTATCATTTCACACAAATTAGGTGGATTCTGATTATATCTTTTTTTTGTCACCCTTTTTCTTAATGATATGTGTAACAGATTTTTGTTTGGACAATGAGAACGGGCCATTTGTTGGATGTTCTTAGTGGTCATGAAGCTCCTGTTCATGGGCTGATGTTTTCTCCTACAAATGTGAGTTAGCTTCTCTTCTACTGATATTTGCCTGCGTTAGTTACTATCTTCTTACCTTATGCAGTAATTTTAGTTGGGTCAAATATTCTGTTGCTATAATATGTACTTACTTGAAATCTCTATGAAGCCACGTTTCATTGTTTGCAATTTTGTAAAAAACTTTATTATTTTCTATGCCCATAGTATTATCAAATATGAATACTATTGTCTCAAGAGATATGATCATAAAGGGAACTACTAAAGTTTTTATGTTTTTGTTCTTTATGGTTTTTACATTTGGTATATCATGACAAGAAATTTAGAATCATTTCTTTTGTCTGCGTGCAGGCAATCTTGGCTTCATCGTCATGGGACAAAACTGTTCGGTTGTGGGATGTATTTGATGGAAAAGGCGCAGTTGAAACATTTTCTCATACGCATGATGTTTGCACATTAGTTTATCGTCCAGATGGAAGGCAGTTAGCTTGCAGCACATTAGATGGGCAAATACATTTTTGGGATCCAATAGATGGTTTGCTTATGTACACCATAGAAGGTTCTAGAGATATTGCTGGAGGGCGTCGTATGACTGACCGTAGATCAGCTGCTAACTCAAGTTCAGGGAAGTGCTTCACGACCTTATGTTATTCAGCTGATGGAAGCTACATAGTAGCTGGGGGCAATAGCAGATATATTTGCATGTATGATGTTGCAGATCAGGTTAGCTTGCATGCACTTCATGTTTCTATCCTTATCGTGTTGAATTTCACTTATCTATAATTCCCAACATATAAACTGTTAATTGTTTCCAGAAAGCTTCTTCACTATTGATTTAAAGCATGTGCCATATACTCTATTAGTTTTTGCTCTTCAGTTGAGTTCAATACATGGTATAGGTTAAACGGGTATGTTTTGGATGTGAGGGAGTTAGATAATTCACGAACATGAAAAATCAGGAAATATTATGCTATCTTTTGTATTTTAATAATTGCAATGAAAAATAATTCTTGATTGAGTTCTTTTTGGATCTGATTGAGTTGCACAATTAATTGCTTCTGTAGTGGAAATTGAGAAGAAAATTGTTAGTTGACTCCCAAATAATAACTGTTAGTTACAATTGTGTCTCTATAGTTATTTTTTATGTAACATATTTTGGCTATGCCGTGTCCTTTGGTTTTAGAAAATTGCCATATCCGTGCTTCCTAGACACTTCCCTTTCCTCTTTGATAGAAACCTGGTAAATTGATAAGGAATAACCTCAACACCGAACAGAACACAAATGATTCTTGTATTATTCCACCAGAAACTAGTTACAGATGGATGAGTCATTTAAGAGAACTCTACTCTTCCTCAGCCCTTGCTGAACTACTGTTTCACCCAATACCTGCTCATCCTTCCCTTGTCACACGTAGTTACGTATATGATATATCCCTCACTTACTGAATTTCCCTCCCATGCTAACTTTCCTATTGCTAGCTGGCACTTCTAGAATATGTCTACGTAACAAACATACCCATAGGCAATCCTCTATTATATTCTTATTTTTCCTAGTATATTCCCGTTTTATAATAGTTGTATCACTCTTATGTGTGTGTCTGTCATCTCCAGTGCAAGTTTGTCACCTTTCCTTGGAGCAGCCTTTAGTATGTTTTATGAGCACCATCTGTGTCCTTTAACTCCAGAGCAATTTTTGTATTTCAATTTAAATGATTTGCTTTTGCAAGCGTAAATAAGCCAAAATTCTGTGGCAATGTGTTGTCTTTGCTATTATTGGGTTCATCTGTCTACAGCAGAATATGTGCATCTTAAAGGATGTTGTCTTCTTAGTCCTTACCCATAAACTTTCTTTGTCATAGGTTTATGTTCTTAGCCTATACCTTGTTCGCCTTTGTTGTAAATTATGGGATATTCATTGTGGATGCATATTTAAAATGGACTGGTATGTCTGAATTGTTTGCATATAATAGTACAGTTCTGATTCTTAATTGGACTCTCTTTTGTACAGGTATTGCTGCGGCGATTCCAGATAACTCACAATCTCTCATTAGATGGAGTACTTGACTTTTTAAACTCAAAGAATATGACAGAAGCTGGCCCACTAGATTTGATTGATGATGACAACAGTGACATTGAAGAAGGTGTTGAAAAACAAACACGAGGGAAAATAGGATTAGATTTACCAGGTTCCATCCCTAACCGTGGAAGGCCTGTTATTCAAACAAAATGCCTGAGGATTGCACCTACAGGGCGGAGTTTTGTAGCAGCAACAACTGAGGGAGTTTTAGTTTATTCTGTTGATGAATCGTTCATATTCGATCCAACCGACCTAGACATAGATGTTACACCAGAGGTACTCATATATTTGAAGTTAATAACTGTTTCACATTACATCTTCTTGAAAGAACTAGGGCTTCATTTGCTTCAAAGAATATAATATTATTGCAGAATCTATTTTCTGTAGGCTTAGGAAACACTTGCTTTGAAAAGAAGAAAACACCTATTTCTGTACCAAAAAAAAAAAAACACCTATTTTGTCTTCCATTGATTTCTTGTGTTTGAATTGTTAAGGAGGAAGTTGAATTCTGCTTGTAATAAGAGGAAGCATTTTTCCTTTAATAATAGTGTGGGTTCTTTCTCGCTGTTAATTATTTTATTCATGACTGCCAACATAAAACTCAAAAAAAAAAAAAATTGTTTTTCAACAAATTATGGAAAATGGTAAAATTTCTGCATTAGACAAAGAAAATGAAGAAAACAATTTCCTAGAAATTATTCTCTGGAAGAAAAACAACACAAATAGTGCTATATGTCTTTAGATTCTGTTCTTTTTCCCTTTTCAATCATGGAGATTAGGAATCAGAATTAAAATTGAGCAGCTTGAAAATATAGTATATATGATTTTAATTTTGCTCCACCTAGCATTATATGATGCTCTTGCTTCATTTCAGTATTTCCTCTTTTGATGTCATTAGTAACTTGGGCTGGCATTGCTGGACAGGCTGTTGATGGAGCTCTTAGTGAAAATCAGACAAGTAGAGCTTTGATCCTTAGCCTTCGCTTGAATGAGGACTCTTTCATCAAAAAATGTATTTTTGCTGTTAGTCCAGCAGATATTCCAGCAGTTGCCACATCAATTCCTTACAGATATATCCAGCGATTAATTGAGGCACTTGCAGATCTTCTAGAAAACTGCCCACATTTGGAATTCATGCTAATATGGTGTCAGGTGTTCTTTACTTGCTTAAATGTGGTTATATATATATATATATATATATATATATATATATATATATATATATATATTTGAGTAGTTCTATAAAATTTTGATCTTTGATATGGCAGGAGCTCTGCAAAGCTCATGGAAATTCTATTCAGCAGAACTCTAGAAATCTGCTCCCATCATTAAAATCTTTGCAGAAAGCAATTACTACAATACATCAGGATCTAGCTGATACATGCTCCTCCAATGAATACATGTTGCGATATTTATGCTCTTCTGCTGCCGAGAAATGACTTTAACTATTCATGAGTTGGATTTTTGCACCTTTGAATGTACCTGCTGAGCGTTGTCCAACCTGATTGTATTATTTCTGTATGGTACCTGCTGAGAATCATTCATATGTAGCAACCTTTGAAGAATCAACCAATATTTTGATATAGCATAGCTGATGGCACTCACCTTCTAGCATCCTAATGTTTCCAAAGGAATTTATCCTTGAATGAAGTTCCAATTTTTGAAACTGGAAGGTGTGGCATGGCATCCATCAGGTTAGTTTCACGGCCCAATTGCAGCTCGTGAGCTACATAACTTTATAGTTACGCTCTGCAGTGACATTCTGTGTTATACAGTTGTTGTTACAGACTGCATAGGTTCAAGTTGCTGCTTGATATATCCATTGGTATGTTTCGAATCAAATATTTTAGGAATTATTTGATGAAAATGTTTATAGCCATAATTTTGTCAAATTTTTTGATAAAATTGACAGGCATATTTGTTGTTTTTTGGATGAGTGGCGTTCGATATAATATAATTTCATCTAAGAATCTCTTGAATTGTATCAAAATTCTGGCTATTTTTTTTGTGTACCATTGTTCTTAATTATTTGATTTATAAATGATTTATTTTTTATGGAAAATGTTAAGAAATAGGAATCAATTTGATTTTAGAACCTTATTTATCCATCCCGGAATGAAAAGCCCGAATTGAGCCTCTGATAAATAAAAGGATAAGGGCACCTTTTATTTGCACGCGATCTGCACTTGGCACAAATAGCTTGGCTTATGTCGATATTAGCTTGATTCAGTTGTGTGCATTAGAAACTTATTCAAATTTAATTACACTTGAGGGCATATGGTTAGTTTTTATATTCGTTTAATTATTAAGTTATTTATCTCATTTTAACACTAATAAAGTAAATTATTAACACAAAAGTAACTTCATTTAACTTTATTGTGTTAACAAAAATTGGTGTTAACTAAATCAAATTTAAATTTTTCAGCGAGTTCTAAACATAAAATGTTTAAATTAAATCAATTCAAACCAATTAATCAATACCCAATTGTAATCATCCCAAACATTATGATAATGAATTAAGATTCTTTAGTAGTTTGGTTACTTTCGTATGTTTTGAATTACCTCGTAAAACTTATGAAATCGAGGAAATGAAACTACAAACAAAAATTGGTAATCCAGTTTGCGAGAAAGAAATGGTTAATGTAAGTTTAGCTTATTAATAATAATTTGGTTGGGGCTTGCATACGGGATAGGAGGGATTTATCTCATGCAAAGATTAGTTAGTCTCCTCTACATTTAAATTTTCAAACCTAAATCTTAAGTGATAAAAAATAATGTATATGTTTAAAGTTGAAGTGAAGCTTTTTATAAAGGTGTATTAATTTTGATTGGGTCGGCCCATTTTTGGATTGCGATTTATTCATGTCGGTTTGTTAGTTTATATTATATTGTATTTATTTATATAGTTAGAATTTAAAAAAATTATATTTAAATAATTTATTTATTTTATTTATTTTAAATAAATTAAAGTAAATGCCTATTTTAAACTATTTTGTTTCAAAAAATAAACTAATGACTTAGTATAAATAAATGCCTATTTTAAAGTAACATTTAATTAGACTTAAAAAAGAGAAACTTGCTTACCAGAGAGAGAGAGAGAGAAACTTAATAATTATAATAATTAATTATGTTATTATTAACCGACCTGTGTTGGGTTAGGCCAATTTAGTTAGGTTAGTCGGACAAAATTATTTTTTGCTTCAAATGTTGGTCCAATTTACACACTTTATTGATTTATTTAGGCTGACCAATCACTAGTTTTATTTTAACATCTACTTTTTATTGAATCAAATATGTTTATTTTTTAAAAGTACTAAAATTTTCCTATAATTTGAAAAGAATAAACATCTATTTTTATTTATAAGAAAATGATTTGACAATATTGTGGAATCTAGTAAAATTATGAAGTCTTGAATTTCAAATAGTTGATTATCCTGCCTGACATTCATTAATTGTTTAGTAACTTCAAATTTAAATTTAGAACAGGTAATCCATTACATGGGTTGATAATTAATTACATGATTAATTATTAGACTAATAATTAAATATTTTATCCGGTCAGTTACTGTTGTTACAGTAACTTTAAATTTTTGTTTCACCAAGTAATCAAGTATTTGTGATATGCATTGGTATATAAAAAAAGGAATCTAAACTTGCAAGAGCAGGTGTTATTCTGTCCTGTCACTCAATTATTAGGCGTGTAAATATATGATGGCCTATCAGGTCCACAAGTTTGTCTACGTATCCAACACTCAGAATTTAGAATTACCGATCAAACTGAAACTATTTCTCAGTAGTTGATTCATGTGTTTATTTAGTGATATAATATCTGATATTTTAGAATAAATTTTTAGTATTATATAATTGTATTTATTTTATTTATGATGATATGTAATGTTTTAGTTTGAATACTAAACTTTATAGAGACAGATTTGTCAATATGTAACTTCCCTTGAAGAAATTAATTGATAATTATAAGAATTGTTCTGATTTATCCTGGTATTTTAATTTACAAAGCAATTCATATTTAATTTATTATAATTGAAATTATAATCAATGTTTAAAAACTCAGACTGGTCATCGACTCACTCAAGGTTAGAGGTCCGGGTTCAACCGGAGGTTATGGAGTTATTTTGCGATCCAATAACTTCGTTAACCCAGAGTTTTATACATTAAAAATATGGGAATATATATCTTATATGAAAAATTTAAAAAAATCAAATCACCAATCATTAAAGATTCAAAATATACTTAATATAATTCAATCAAATACATCAACAAATTAATAATACACAAACTAATCAAAGCATCAAACTATTAAACTATTAAAGTATAGAATCTAATTACTGACCCCAACCCTCAGATAGAGGGGGTCAGTGAGCCAGCAAGATCAATCCTAAGATGAAATTTTAAAATACTGGGATGAAATTTTAAAATACTGATTATAATATTCTATATAAGATTAACAGACTAGTTCAAACGTTTTAATTTTAAAAAATATATGCGATTATATCTATAATTTAACTTATAATTTAACTTATATTATCTTATGCAAATTAGACCTATTTAAATTATAAACACTCTAACCTAACACATTTACTCTTCTATGCATCACAATCTTAAACCTGAAAGTTTTCTCTCATTGGAAGACTTCCCCTTAAGGCAATAGACTTTTGACTCTCTCTCTCTTTTTAATTGTTTCACCCTTAAAAGTAGGTGACATTTTCAATGATGTGGTAGCAAGTCGCTTTCATGTTGCACCTCAAGTTCTACGCAAGTGTTAAGGCCGAGAAGCAAATGTGTGGAGGCGGAGCAATCAATTAGTTGCATTTCACGAGCAAAGGGCAACTTTTATTTCTTTTTTATTCTAGTCGACAACATGCGAAACTTTATCGTAGTTGCTATTTTCACCGGATCACCCGCGATCCCTTTTACTAATTTTTTTTTTTAATTTAAAAAAAATGGTTAAAAAAAAAGAAAAAAATCGCGTTTTAAGAACCGGGACCACCGAATCGAGCATCGAAGTTTTTCTCCTATCGGAGACTCTGCTATTAGACGATGAGTTGCAGTCCTAACTTGTCTTATTCTGAAAAACTTGGGAAACTAGGTCAAATCGTGTTGATAGAAAAGGTCACGTGTTAAATTTGTTTTGAGGTAATATCTTTCTATGCGTCGTATGATAATTTTAAATCATGCATACGTGATTATAAAATACCTATAATAATAATAATAATTAGATTAAATATGATAATATGTGTCATGGACCTGGCAAAGACCTATATTCTAGAAAGTCCAATAAAGAATAGCACAAACCGAAAGAGAATTTTCTATCAATAACGATCCTATCCAGACAACTAAGAGGAAATTAAGGAAATATTTATTAATTATATTAATCTTACTATGGCAGCAATGGATCAACAATTAGACCCCCAATACTCTTAAGAGGCCCAAAAGTTCACTCCTGTTAGGTAACTCATATATAAATAAGTGGTTAAACAATAAGATATACACGTTCAAAACTCTCTCTCTTAGCTTATCACTGTGCACACACCCCACGTCTTGGTCATTATATTATATGCACAGTGATTCGCTTATCTTTAGGGTACCTTTCCTATAGGTACCTGAGAGAGGGCAAACAGATCCTATATTAAAATACCAATCTCTAATTGGACAGATCGATCTATCAGATCGTAACATTGGCGTCCGAAACCGAGACTCAGACCGGTGGCCGAGATCAGGATTACCAAAAAGGGATCAAATAAGGAAAAAAGCAAAAGCTAAGGGCTTGTTTGATTGTGTTCTGAATTTTTTGTTCTTAAAACTGTCTTGTAAAATAGATATGGAAATAGTTGTTTTCTATACTTTTTTTTTTGAAAGTTAAAAAAGAAAACAGAAAACAAAAACAACTCAGACATGTTCTCTAAATTTAGTTTTAGAAACAAAAAAACAGTTATAGTTTTCAAAATATATATTACAAAACAAGTCTTACCAAACGAGTTTTAAAAATTTTTTGTTCTGAAAACTAAAAAACTATTTTTCAAAACACAAATCAAACATAGCCTAAGTCTCCTCCCTTTTTCTAGTCTTAATTTGCATAAAAAGAGAAAAAAAAGGATTCCCTTTTATTTTATTTTATTTTATTTAAGAAAGGGATTCACCTTAGCAAAATATGATTAAGATAAGAAGATATTTTCTTCTATTTTAATTTAATTCGATTGATTTTATCAATCCTATAAGCGAGGGATCAACCTGATTGCAAATCGCTAAGAAGCACCTCTTGCAAATCGCTGATGTTGATTTTATTTTAATTCCCTTATAGTCATAACCGACTCACAGGAAGTAGATCTATATAATCACTTGCATGGAGTTGCTTGAATTATATTGTCAACAGCCCATTGTGACGTTTGTGTTGGGTATGGCTCATACTTCACATGATGATGTTGGCCCTAATTGTCGGGGTCAGCAGAAAGGCAACTGGGGCCCGTAGAGGCTAGGTAATGTTTAGGCCTCTGTTTCTATTGTAATTTTCATAGCAGTTTGGGCTTGGGCCCATGAATAGCTGCTGTTAGGGTTTCTTGTAATCCTATTTATATTTGCCTTGTAAACCGAGAGACTTGTAACGAGTGGCGGTGAGGTGAATATAGTACAGACAAGCTGGACGTAGCCTATATTGGGTGAACCAGGGTAAATCATCGTGTCAATCTCTCTACTCTTATCTCTTTTTCTGTTTTCTCGATTCTGTGTGATTGTCGATTTCCAACAATTGGTATCAAGAGCTTTGGTTCTGCGACCAGGGTTCCTGTGACAGATTGGGGTTTCGCGATTTAGGGTTTTTTCTTGGCATAGATAAAACTGCGAAATTGATCTGGAGAGGATGTCGACTGGCCAATCACGGGTCGAGGTTGAAAAGTTCGGAGGAAAAGGGTTCGAGTTATGGAAGCTGAAGACGGAGGCTCTGCTCGTTGACAGGGACGTGTGGTACGTGATCGAAGATGATAAGCCGTCCGTACCAACAAAACCTGTCGGTGAAGAAACGTCAGGTGATGGCGAGTCGAAGGAGTTGAAGGCGTGGACCAGAGACGATCGAAAGGCGCGAAGCCTGATCTGGTTATGCCTGGCTGATAACGTTCTGGTGAACGTAACTTCTGAGAAGACCGCGGAGGATCTCTGGACGAAGCTGGGAAGTCTCTATCAGAGCAAGTCACTCGTGAACAAGCTGTTCCTGCGAAGGAGGCTGTATAATCTGCGGATGAGCGAAGGTGATTCTTTCTCTGCTCATTTAAATGAATTTAATACTATTTGTGCACAACTTTCGTCTATAGACATTAACCTGGACGAGGAAGACAAAGCTTGCACCTTGTTGTGTTCACTGCCCAACTCTTGGGAGTACATCATTGTGTCAATTGGTACTAGTGTTAAAAAACTGTCGTTTGAGACGGTTGTTGCTGCCTTATTGTCTGAGGAGATGAGAAGGGTAGGTTCTGAAGGTACCAACAATGAGGCTCTGGTTGCTAGAGGGAGGAGTGATGACAAATCAAAGTCTGGTCACAGAGGAAGATCGAGGGGACGATCAAAGTCCCGTGATAAATCTGATAAATCTGAAATGAGGTGCTGGAGGTGCAAAAAGGTTGGACATCTGAGAAGGAATTGCAGAAGTAAAAGTGTAGGTCCTGAGAAGCGGGATGATTCACAACCGTATGCTTCGGGTACAAAGAAGGATGATGATGATAGTACAGGGGACCTGTACATGGCGTTTGACAGTCATAATGACTGTAATGATTGGATTATTGACACTGGAGCATCGTTTCATATGACACCTCATAGGGAGTGGTTCTGCACCTATGAATCGTATTCTGGCGGTACAGTTAGAATGGGAGATGACACGACTCATGCAATTGTGGGGCGTGGGAAGGTAAAGCTGAAGATGAGTGACGGGACAGTCAAGAATCTGCCGGGTGTGATGCATATTCCGGGGCTTACCAGAAATCTGATCTCCGTTGGTAGTATGGCAGATGCTGGTATTAATTTTAGCAGTGACAAGTATTCTTGCAAGCTGACTCGAGGAGCTTTGGTTATTGCAAGAGGAGAGCGTCATGGTAAATTGTGGAAACTGCTGGGTAGCACAGTATTCAGTGGTGAAAGCTATGTTTCAGAACAGGCGGAGGAGGACACTGCTATGTTATGGCAGAGGAGGCTGGGGCATATTGGAGGAAAAGGTCTGGAGACTCTAACATCAAAGAAGTTGGTGGATGGAATTCCGAGCTGCTCTATGGGGTTTGGATTTTGCGAGCATTGCCTGCAAGGGAAGCAAAATCGGGTATCTTTTGATTCCATAGGAGGAAGAGCTGAGGGGGTTCTGGACTTGATACACAGCGACATGTTTGGCCCCACACCTGTAGCATCACATGGAAAATCAAGGTATTATGTTTCTTTTACTGATAATTTTTCAAGATATGTGTGGTTATATTTCTTGCGCAGCAAGGATGAAGTGTTCGATAAATTCTGCGAGTTCAAGTCTTTGGTGGAAAATCAATTTGATCAAAAAATCAAGGTGCTGAGAACTGACAATGGAGGGGAGTTCTGTTCAACAAAATTTGACCAGTTTTGTGCGGGCAATGGGATTGTAAGACAGAAGACTACGCCCTACTCACCTCAACAGAATGGGGTGGCAGAGAGGTTGAATCGATCTCTCATGGAGAAAGCACGGAGTATGCTGAGCGGTGCAGGCTTGGCAACTGAGTTTTGGGCAGAGGCAGTGGCTACTGCTTGTTATCTGAAGAACAGATCTCCTACATCAGCTTTGAAGGAGAAGACTCCGTATGAAGCACTGTTTAAAAAAAGGCCAGACGTATCTCATATCAGAGTGTTTGGCTGTGAAGCTTATATGCACGTACCCAAGGAAAAAAGAAACAAGCTTGACAGTAAATCTGAAAAGTGTATCTTTATTGGGTACAAGGATGGCGTCAAAGGTTATAAGTTGTGGAATCCGGATACTAGAAGTGTAACTTACAGCAGAGACGTTGTATTCAGAGAATCTAAGTTGAATCAGATTTTTCCTGAAGCTCCTGAAAAGTCACAGACGGTGGAGTTGGATGTGGGTTTGAAAGAGGATACAATAAACTCACAGATTGAATTGGAAAATTTGAATTCTGAAGCTGCTGAATATAATGAGGTAGAGGATGAATTTTCTGAAACTGAGGCTGAGGTTGAAGCACCAGTGCTGAGGAGATCCACGAGGGAAAGAAGACCATCTGAGAGGTATACACCTGAAAATTATATCCTGTGTGCTAGTGATGATGTTTGTGCATTTAGTATTACAGGTGATGATCCGAGCACTGTAAAACATGCGAGGAGCTCGGAGGATGCCAAACAGTGGGATGAAGCTATGAAAGAAGAGATGAAGTCTCTGATGAAAAACCAAACTTGGAGTTTGGTGAATCTACCTGCAGACCGAAAAGCAATTGGTTGCAAGTGGGTGTTCAAGAAGAAGGTTGGTGCCAATGGGGAGATTGAACGCTACAAGGCTCGATTGGTTGCAAAGGGATATTCACAGACAGAAGGGGTTGATTATGGTGAGGTATTTTCACCTGTTGCAAAGTTAAATTCCATAAGACTGGTTTTGTCTGTAGCAGCTGCATATGACCTAGAGGTGGAGCAGCTGGATGTGAAGACAACTTTTCTTCATGGTGATTTGGAGGAGGTTATTTTCATGAAGCAACCAGAGGGGTTCATTGCAAGAGGCAAAGAGGAGCTAGTCTGCAAGCTGAATAAATCTCTGTATGGCCTGAAGCAGTCCCCAAGGATGTGGTACATGAAGTTCGACATTTATGTGCTGAAGCTTGGCTTTGACCGTTGTGATGCTGATCACTGTGTTTATGTGAAAAGGTTAGAAGGTGACTTTGTTATTCTAACTTTGTATGTTGACGACATGTTACTCGTCGGAAACAGTTTGAAAATGATCAGCACTGTTAAAGGACTGCTAGCAAAGCAGTTTGAAATGAAAGATCTAGGCGCTGCAAATGTGATCTTGGGTATGCAGATTAAGAGGGAGCGTGACAAACAAAGATTATGGTTAAGTCAGCAGAAGTACATAGAAGATGTTCTGAAGAAATTCAAGATGACTGACTGCAAGCCTGTGTTGACTCCCATGTCTACTGGTTCTAAGTTATCGGCTGACCAGTGTCCCAAGACTGAAGAAGAAAAAGAAGAGATGGCGTCAGTTCCTTATGCTAGTGCAGTAGGGAGTCTGATGTATGCCATGATTTGTACTCGACCTGATATTGCTCAAGCAGTGGGAGTATTGAGCAGGTATATGTCCAAGCCAGGAAATGAGCATTGGACGGCTGTGAAGCGTGTGTTCCGCTATCTTCGTGGTACGTCTGACCTTAGGTTATGCTATGAAGGCGTGAAGGGCTCAAGGGGACAAACATTGTTAGAGCTGAGATGTTTTGTGGATGCTGATTGGGGAGGTGACATTGATAGTAGAAGATCTACAAGTGGATATGTTGTTTCTTCATTTGGCGTAGCTATCAGTTGGATAAGTAAGAGGCAAAGCACTGTTGCTTTATCTTCTACAGAGGCTGAGTACATGGCCTTGACACATGCTGTTAAGGAAGCTATTTGGTTACGGAGGTTGTGCAAAGAGCTTGGCTTTGCACAAGGAGAGATGATCGTTGGGTGTGACAGTCAGAGCGCCATTTTCTTGGCTAAGAACCCAGGTTTCCATGCGAGGACCAAGCATATCGGCATACAGTACCACTTCATCAGAGAGAAGATTGAAGACAAGGTTGTATTGCTGGAGAAGGTTGACACAAAGGTCAACAATGCTGATTTTCTGACCAAGGCAGTGACTTCGGAGAAGTTTGAATGGTGTACAGATGCTTTGGGATTGAAGAAACATGTGAAGCATTCACCAAGTGGGAGAATGTTGGGTATGGCTCATACTTCACATGATGATGTTGGCCCTAATTGTCGGGGTCAGCAGAAAGGCAACTGGGGGCCCGTAGAGGCTAGGTAATGTTTAGGCCTCTGTTTCTATTGTAATTTTCTTAGCAGTTTGGGCTTGGGCCCATGAATAGCTGTTGTTAGGGTTTCTTGTAATCCTATTTATATTTGCCTTGTAAACCGAGAGACTTGTAACGAGTGGCGGTGAGGTGAATATAGTACAGACAAGCTGGACGTAGCCTATATTGGGTGAACCAGGGTAAATCATCGTGTCAATCTCTCTACTCTTATCTCTTTTTCTGTTTTCTCGATTCTGTGTGATTGTCGATTTCCAACAGTTTGCATGCAAACTTTTTACTGCACGTGTTTAATTAGCCTTAGAATTAAGCATTATTTGCAAGAAAACTGTTTGATCGGTGTGGGGTCCACTACCTCATTATTAATAACTATTAATGAGATTATTCTCTTGCCATATGGATCGGTTTCTGTGATTGAAAAACTTGCTTCTGTGTTTGAAAAACTTGCTGGATAATGTGTGGAAGAAAGAACTTCGATAGATAGCAAGCTGGGGACCCTAGCAAAAATATATATTGGGTCCACCATGTGCATCTCTTCTTCTCAGCTGTCGTTGCAAGTCTAAATGGATGCAGAACACCAAAAAGGCCGCCTCATCAATAAAATCACGATTTCTAGGATTGTGAAACCGAGGTCAATGCCTAAGGACCCTAGCCACACCGTGAAGAAATCTCTGCTGAATGATCCATGATGTTAAGAACCATGGAGACATGTGTTATGGACTGAGGAAAGGCCCACGACTATAAGAAGCCCAACCAACACAAGCCCAAAGGTAAGCTCTATAAATAGGAGCTAAAGACCACAAGTATGACTGATCTCTCTAACCCTATTTTATGCAATCACAACAGTGCACACACACACCCCTTCAAGCTGCGGCCATTATATAATGTGTGGTGATTCGCTGTCCCCAAGATACCTAATTGATAGGTATCTAGAGAGAGCCCTAGTTCCAACATCAAGTACCCGACCTACGGTCAGACATATTTGCCCAAGGCAGAACATTGGCGCCGTCTGTGGGGAACGAACCCACGACCACGTGGTTAAAAGACACGATGGTGAGGGCAACAAGAAGTGGATTTCGACAACCATCAAGATCGAATTCCAGAATCCAGCCTATCTCTCCAATCAGGGAGAATCCTTTGGATCATCGGCAGATAGATACCGATGCAATGCACGTTAGTGATGTGCACTTCGATTCGACATCGACCCCAGCCGTCAATCCGGACGCCCCGTACGTGCAAGGTTTACAACCAATGGAGGAACAAATGGCGGATGCTATGCAGGTACCAAATGGTGCAGTTGGTGATTCTCGAGTGACAGATCTGGCTGTTGCTGCGGTACTCCGGAGAATGGAAGAGATGGAGCGAAGACACGGGCTTGAAAGGGAGAAAGGTGCCAGACAGATGCGAGAGCTGGAGGCTCGAGTAGGTCGAGCCGCAAACCCGAACCCGGAACGAGATATAACACGGGTCGTGAATGACCTGCGGATCTCAGGCACCCAAGCGAACCCTAATGGGACCCGGACTCGGGTGAGAGGAATTGGAAATGTCGAAGGCCGGCCTCAAAGGAGCATACCCAACGTGGTTCACAATCAAGGACCCGAAGTTCACAACAACGTCGTAGGACAACCGGAAAGGCGAGGAGAGAACCCCCAATCTTCAGATTGGAGACGCCCATCCCGGAACCCAAACCTGAACGACGTATTCGGGGTCTATAAGAGGAAGTATCACAGGGGGCAACACAATGACAGCCCCTTCGTGGACGAGATCGTGGATGCACCATTTCCAGAGAACCTCAACTTATCTGAAATTCCAAAATACGATGGGACGCAAGACCCCCAAGTGCATTTGGATGCCTTTGATACGGCAAAGTACATTAAGGGAATTGAAGAGCCACTGATAACCCGACTATTTGCAACCACGCTGACAGGAGAAGCTCAATCATGGTTTTCGTCTCTACCGGCGGGATCCATCAAATCATTTGAAGAGTTCGGAGGTAGATTCTTGCTGAATTTTGCAACGAGTAAAAAACAGCCGAAGTCCGAATTTGCACTGGGAAAAATAAAGCAACAGCCCGGTGAAACCTTGCAGAAGTATTTGGACCGCTTCAAAATGGTCGCCTTACAAGTTCTCGGGCTATCTGAGAATGTTCATTTACAATTGGTCATCGCCGGCCTACACGGGTCCTCCAGGTTGGCTAAATCCGTATACAAAGACCTAGTCCGAACTCTAGTTGAGTTCACTGCATGGTCCAAAAAATATTTGGAGCTCGAACAGATGGGGATTAAAAATGCAGACCCAAGGCAACACCACGGCCAGATGGAAAAACTTGGAAATCGAAGGCAAAATGATTTCCGGGGTAAAAGGCCAGAAGAGAAAGTTTCAACGAAAGTAAGATTTTACAGATATGCACCTATGAATTCATCCAGATCCCAAATTTGGAAGGAGGTAGCATCCATCAAAATGAAGAGGGTGGATAGGCCACGACCATTACTGAATCCAGCTAGTCTGGACCAATCTCGATATTGCGCGCTTCACGATGGCCCTGGTCACACAACCGATGAATGATGGGATCTTAGAGACGCAATTGGAAGATATATAAGAGAAGGAAAGTTGCGTCAGTATTTGATAAGAACTCAGGGATGGAAGAATAATAAGAAGAGGAGAGGAGGACGGCTTGCCAGCCCGTCCCGGGAAAAGAAGTTCAGGGATGGGGACCGAGGTAAGAAGCCAGCCAAAGAAGAGAATGAATTCATAGAACCTAAATTGAATGCAACGTTATTAGCGGGGTTTTGGTGGAGGAGGTGATACCATGAATGCCATGAGGAAGTAATTAAGAGAGGTGCTTTCGATACGAGAGCTGCCTAAGTTTAAAGAAGCCGAACCGGAAGCACCACTACTATTTTTTACTAAGAAAGAGTTGGAGGAAGTCATGCCGGGACACGTTGACGGGTTAGTTATCACCGGTACATTAGTCAACTGTAAAGTCAAGAAAATATTTGTGGATAACGGCAGCTGTGCCAACATAATTCTGTGGCAGGCATTCCAGAAAATGAACCTGGATGTGGAAGATTTGAAACCCTGCAACACGGCTTTGATTGCATTCAATGGCCGTGATACTATCCCTAAGGGGTACATTGACCTGAGGCTTACCTTGGGAACAAAGGAGGCCTGCAAGTCAGAAAGGGTAAGATTCATAGTAGCTGACTTCCCATCGAAGTATAACGTAATTCTGGGAAGGCCAACTATCCACGATTGGGATATGCTGGTCTCCACTAAGCATCAAAAGCTCAAGATGATCGGTAAGCAGAACACGGTCATCACCATTGCTGGGGATCAAAAAGAATCTCGGGACTGCTATTTTAAGTCAGTTAGAGCAGTAGGAAATAACCTTAAGACTCCTGCCGGGGTGAACCCCAATAATAAGCAGGATAGTTTAGGGAAGAATGGAACAACATCGATTAACTTGGTGGAGTTGGACATAAGGGATGAAACTCAGATCCCGAGGCCGGAACCCGATGAAAAGTTGGAGGAGGTAGTCATTGGAGAAGAAACTCAAGCAGCCAAAATCAGAAAGGGGCTGGCGAATGAGGACAAAATTCGACTTACTGAGTGCCTAAGAAGGAACGTGGACGTCTTTGCTTGGAAATCCTCAGAGATACTTGGAGTGGACCCTCATTTTTGTTGTCACAAGCTCGCAGTATACCCGGGATCTAAGCCGGTAGCCAAGAAGAAAAGGAAGCTCAGCGCGGAACGTCGGCAAGTACTGGAAGAAGGATTCATCAGAGAAATACAATACACAACCTGGCTATCTAATGTGGTGATGGTAAAAAAGCCAAATGGGAAATGGAGGGTGTGTACGGACTACACTGACCTGAATAAGGTATGTCCCAAAGATGCATACCCCATGCCCAATATAGATCAGCTCGTTGACAACTCATCCGGGTTCCAGATGTTATCCTTCATGGATGCATATTCGGGGTATAACCAGATCCCACTACACCCCGAAGACCAAGAGATAATTGCTTTCATCGCAGAGAAGGCAAACTATTGTTATAATGTGATGCCCTTTGGATTGAAGAACTCGGGGGCCACCCACCAAAGAATGATGAATCAGGTATTCGCAGATCAGCTCGGCAAGAATATGGAGGTATATATAGACGACATGATAGTCAAATCGATTAATTCAGATATGCACATTGAAGATCTAGAGCAGACCTTTAACGAACTGCGGCAGCACAACATTCGGTTAAACCCGGCTAAATGTGCTTTTGGAGTCCTTGCAGGAAAACACCTAGGATTCATGATGACTCACAGGGGCATAGAAGCTAACCCGGACAAGTGCAGAGCCATGCTGGAAATGAAGGCCCCGGACAGCAAAAAAGAGATCCAACAGTTGACTGGAAGGCTAGCTTATCTCACTAGGTTCTTACCTCGATCTGCAGAAACGACACTACCTTTTTTCAAACTGTTACGAAAGGAGGTGCAATATGGCTGAACTTCGGAATGTGAGGCGGCATTCCAAGAAATTAAAAAGCAACTGGCATCACCACCAGTCTTATCTAGTCCAAGAGAATGGGAGCCACTGATAATGTATCTTTCTGTGAGAGATGTTGCTGTTAGCTCGGTCCTGGTCCAAGAAAATGAAGAGGGGCAGCAACCGATTTACTTCGTAAGTCGGCTCTTGCAGGGAGCAGAGCTCCGTTATCAGAAGTTAGAAAAGGTTGATTTCGCCATACTAATCTCGGCTAGAAGGCTTAGAGCATATTTCTAAGGACACCAGATTGTTGTCAGGTCAGACATGCCAATTCGAAAAATTTTGCATAAGCCCGACTTAGCAGGAAGAATGATGGCTTGGACTGTGGAATTATCAGAATTTGATATAGCTTTCGAAAGTCGAAAGGAAATCAAATCTCAAGTATTGGCAGATTTTTCAGGGAGCTTACTTCAATCCAAAAGGAGAGCTCAACAAACCCAGACACCTGGAAAATCTATGTGGATGGGTCCTCAAACTCCAAAGGTAGCGGAGCCGGGGTAATTATTGAGAACCCAGAAGGGGTTTCAGTTGAATACTCCATGCAAATGAACTTTGAAACATCAAACAATCAGGGAGAATATGAAGCATTCATAGCCGGGCTTCAGCAGGCCAAGGAGCTCGGAACAAGGAGACTTCAAATCTATAGTAATTCGCAACTGGTCACCTCCCAGATTGCAGGAAGCTACCAAGCTAAGGGACCGTTGTTGGAAAAATACTTGGATTTCGCAAGGCAGTTAATAACGGAGTTCGAAAAAGTGGAGGTCAGTCATATTCCAAGGAATGAAAATAGCAGGGCTGACATACTGTCAAAACTAGCAAGCACTAAAGGTTGGGGAAACCGCAGAACGATGGTTGAGCAGAGTATCCCAGAACCTACATGTGTTATGCAGATAACCGAAGGCAAAGATTGGCGTGGCACCATCATTGATTACATAGAAAATGGGATGCTCCCCCCAAAAGGAGGAAGCTCGGAAGTTAGTTAAGGATGTCGCATTGTACACAATGTTAGAAGGGAAACTGTACAGGAAATGAGCCTATTCCCCCTGCTAAAGTGTCTAAGCTCGGATAGGGCAAAATACGTCCTATCTGAAATCCATGAGGGGATAAATGGCCAACACGTCGGGGGCAAGGCCCTAGCCCGGAAAGCTCTCAAAGCATGCTATTTTTGGCCATCCATGGGTCATGACGCAAAGGAGCACGTACAGAATTGCAATCAATGCCAGAAGCACGGTAAGAACCTGCTGGCACCTCTAGAAGAGTTAAGCTTGATCACGGCTCCATGACCTTTCTTCAAGTGGGGATGGACCTCTTGGGCCCATTTGCAGCGGCTGAAGGACAGTTAAAATGATTAATAGTGGCTGTCGATTACTTTACCAAATGGATAGAAGTAGAGCCAGTAGCAACAATTACCACGGCAAGGGTGCAGCGCTTCTTTGAAAGGAATTTGATCTGCAGGTTTAGGATTCCAGCCGAGGTGGTTACCGACAACGGGACCCAATTCACAAGCAAAACTTTCCAAGAATTAATGGTAAATCTTCACATTCAGCATCGTTTTGCTTCTGTAGAACATCCCCAGTCTAACGGCCAAGCCGAGGTGGCGAACCAAGTCATTATAGCCGGGTTACGCAAAAGGATGGAACAATATGCCAAGGGGAAGTGGATAGAAGAACTATGGTATATACTATGGGGATACAGAACCACGATGCAAACTTCTACTGGAGAAAGCCCGTTCAGGTTAACCTACGGTCCAAGCTTTATCGCAAAATGAAAAAGAAAACAATAAAAAATTAGCTGTGGAGCTTGATTTGATAGATGAAGCTCGGGTCACTGCTCATTGCAAAAATGTTGCAGCAAAACAGCTCGTGGCAAACCGATTCAACAAAAAAGTAAAGCCGCTATCATTCGTTTTGGGAGAGTTGGTTCTTCGAAGGGCAGATA